>NC_056725.1:1929650268-1929830268 GCF_019279795.1 Protopterus annectens | reverse complement strand
TCACTTGGAACAAAAATGAATACACCCGTTATTTCCAGGTGGGGCTGTCTGCATCATGCACAATTTCCCTTAAGAGCACAGAGGGAACACACTCAGTCTGGAGGCTGGTTTTCCCTTCTCTCTCCAGATCCTCAATAAGACTCTCCACTGGAACAGCTATAGAGTTGAGTCCTCAGCTGAGTGTCCAAGCCAAGTTCTTCTGCACCCACTCTATGAAACCAGTGCTTTGTGTCCCTGCTCCAGGTAGCTGACACATACATGGTCTTTTAGATTTGATTTTCACACACACACACACACACACACACACACACACACACACACACACACCTGGGAAAGTCTGGCACAGATTTACTAGCTATGCCCCCTTCTGCCCAGGCGATAAGTTAGTTACTGCCATCAGATACTCCAAAGCCAGCTACTCTAAGGCTATTACAAGAGTACCCAATTATGCTGAGTGAAATTAATATTAATACAAATGGTAGTGTTTTGACCAATGCAGTAAGGCTTTCAGGAGTGGCCATGGAGTCACAAATAGATATGAGTACTCCCAAAGATTAAATTCTCTAAAGGACCAGCCACAATGAAAAGCTTAAATATTTATTTATTTATTTTGTTAACTAGGTTAGTCCGACTGGGTCCAGAGAGCCCTTTATCAGCAGAAACCCGAGGAGAAAAGCTCCAAGAAAGTTATTAAAAATTTAAAAAAACAAACAATTCAAGTTGCAAGATGCTTAACAGTACAAAACAGAGAGAAATATACAATATGAATATATACAAGGCAAAAGTACAGTATTTTCAGAATGCTGTAACAATATGTTTGAGAAATTTGGTTAGCATTAAGTTATTTACAAGGAATGTAGCAATGCCTAGAATAAAAAAAATGCAGAGTAACATTATGGCATAGTACAACAAAGATGCATTTAATAACAGAGGTACTAACTGCAGAAAAAGTAACATATGTAGACAGTTTAGGTAGATACCATGCAGATATGTTAATTGAGAGAAGAAGAAAAATTCATTAGGTAATTTCCTGACAAGTACATATCCATGCATGTTGGAAATTAATTTTTAGTTGCTTTTTAAATTTGCCACTTTTGGTAGTGGAGTGAATGGACAATGAAAGTTTGTTCCATGAGTATCCAGTTGAATGACTGTAAAGTATTTTTCCAATATTTATGTTTGACTTGGTCACCGGCAGAAGGTTTTGTATGCTTCTGAGATCACAATTGGATTGGATGTGTAGGGTGTAATTATGGATGTAAGGGCAGGGCAAGAGTTGAGGCTATTTAGGATGCTGTGTGCAATTTGTAGTTGTGATATCTGAAGCATGTGGGGGAGCTCAGGCCATCTTAAGCTTTTCAGGGATATACAATAATGGGATTTGTAGCTATTACTGGCTGCAAATCTTGCTATCTTGTTATAGGTGGTTTCTAGTTTGGTTAAGATATTATTTTGGAGATTAGTATGGGAGCAGCATACATCAGGGATAGTAGAATAAATGTTTGAGCCAGTATAGGTCTATATTTGTTAAGTATATATTTGTGGGTTCACTTTAAATTATCGAATGCCCAAACACTCAAAACCCATATGGTTGAGACCATGTCCCCTTCAGTAGATCGAACATTTATAAGTTCGAACCACATATGGCCGAGACCATATGTTCAAACTTGTAAAAGTCTGATCTGACTGAATGGAGAGCTCCGTACAGAGCGGAAAGGGAAGATTTCCCATTTCCACAATGTAGTGCGATCTCGGAGTTGGTATATTTACGTAAGGGGGGTGTGGGGGGTGCAGGGCTATAGACGTTTAGTTTTGTGTTTTTTGGTTTTATGTGGTTTTACGTCAGTGTTCGAACTTTTACGAGTTCAAACATATGGTCTCTGCCATATGTGGTTCGAACTAGTAAAAGTTTGAGCTACTGAAGTAAAGCTGGTCGAGACCATATGATAGAGTTTTTAAATCTAAAGTGCATGAAAAACAATGTTTCTGCAGGGGGGCATATCCTCTTCGACTTAGATATACAAACTCTGAGATCGCACTACAGCGAGGACATGGGAAAATCTCCCGTTCTGTGCTTCTGCATACAGCGCAGAACGGGAGATTTCCCTTTTCTTCACTGTAGTGTGATCTTGGAGTTGGTATATTTATGTAGGGGGGTGTGCATTGTTTTTATGTTTTGTGTTTTTTTTTCATGCACTTTAGGTTTTCGAGTTTCCGAAAACTCGATGATATGGTCTCGAGCATATGGGTTTCGAGTTTTCGGACATTCAATAATTTAAAGTGAATCCATATTTGTTGTTGTGGTATAGAAAACCTAGTTTTTGATTGGACTTTTTGATACAGTTTAAGATATGTAGGTTGAATTTTAATTGGTCATCTACAGGAACGCCTAGCAATTTGGTGTTTCAGTCAGTGGCAATTATTGTATTATCTAAGGATGAGTTGGTGAAGTTGTCTTTAGCTGGATTGAGGTTTTTTGGAAGGAAAATGAGAAGCTTGGTCTTTTTGGGGGTGAGAAGCAGGATGTTTACAGTTAGCCATTGTTCTACTAGGTGCAGAGATTGTTGAGTGACAGTGTGGAGATTGTGTATATTGTCGGAGGTATTGATAATTGTGGAATCGTCTGCATACTGTAATATGGTAGAGTGGGGGTAGGGGACATGGAGGTTATTTGCAAATATATTAAAAAGTAGGGGGCCTAGGATAGAACCCTAGGGAACCCTGGTCTTAACAAGATGGAAAGGGGAGACGGATGTTTCCCATCTGATGGACTGATATCTGTATGAGAGGTAGCTGTTAAACGAGGAGGCAGTGGAGGTAGAGAGTTGTAGGTTGGAATGTTTGTTTAGGACGATGGGATGGGAAATGGTATCAAATACTTTGGATAGGTCAAGGAATAGATCTGATACGAGTTTATTATTATCTTTGGCTTGGGCAATGTTGAGTGTGAAAGACAGGAGGGCAGTGGTAGTACTGTGTGGGGGTCAGAAACCCTGCTGTGTGGGTGTAATTAGGTTTGCCTATAAGAGGTGGTTTAGTATTTGTCTATGTATACATTTTTCCAGTATCTTGGATAAGGGGGATAATATGCCAATAAGCCTGTAATTTGAGGGTTCTGTAGAATTTCCTCCCTTGTGAAGGGGTATTATGAAGATTTTTTTTCCAGATATCTGGCACTGTATTTTCTTGGATGGATCTATTGATAAGTATAGATATAGGGTATGCTACAGATTCAGCTGCATGTTTGAGAAATAATGAAGGGAGTTTGTCGGCTGATAGGGAACAGGGTTTGAGTTTAAGAATTGATCTGATGAAGGAAGTTGCTAGGGGTGCTATAGGGAGAATGATGGAAGAGTTGAGGTGGGAGGTGGAGTCTTTATATCAAGAGTTTTTGGTTTAGTAAGCTTTTCTATTGTTTCAATAAAAAAGTTGTTAAGTAGGCTTTCAATTTCATTAGTAGGTTTGCTAGGGAAGGGGTTTGGTGAAGAGGGGTTCCCTGGAGATAGCAGTTTGTTTATTGAGTGCCAGAATTTCTTTGGGTTGAAATGTGGGTTGCTCAGAGATTTTTGATAAAAAAAATGTTATTGTCTAGTAGGACCTGCTTTTTTGTATGGTTGTGAAGCTGTTTATATAATTTCAGGTGGAAAGCTGATATACCTATTTACAATAAACACCAGAGTTTCAGTCACAGGAAATATTAAAATAACACAGATGAATAGATTCACACAGATACAGAAAAATAGTACTTAACTAGTCTCACTACATTTCATGATTGATCTAAAGAATTACTATTCCCTGGTCATGTACTAGAGCAAGGCAAGATGAAGTAGGTGACGGTTCTTCTTTGTCATGTTCCAAGAACAGACGGCCCTGAGACTTCAGTCTTATCTAGTATTAAAAAACATAATTTCGGTGATGGATTACAGAATGACATCACATACATCAGGTCATCTGACTTCTGGTTCCCATGATATCCCCTTGGTTAGAAGCTGCCAGGATTTAGCACATAGGTGTCAATAAGACACAACCACAGAGCTTTGCAAAGATCTGTTGCAGCTTCTGGAAGTCATAAAACAATTTCAAACTTCTACCCTTCCAGAGTAACAATTAGTTTATTGCTAAAGACAATACAGAAGGCTTCCTAGTACTTGTTTTCACAGGCATTTCATCTCTGGCTGCAATCAGAACTGTAAGATATCATCTTTATGGCCTAAATTAAGTAATTTAATTTCTTATTAGTTTTCAAAGTTAGCTGGACTGAGATTAACATCTTCCAGTATCCTCTGTTAAAACATATACATTTAATCAGTTACAATACAGTCAGGACCCACTGATGATACATTTTTAACATAACGCAAGCAGTTTTACAAATACATTTTTCAACATAAGCATTTGTACAAATCAGTTTGATATACAAATGACATATAATTCTTTACAAAATTCCAGCTAGCTGTGCTGGAATATGTTGCACATCTACTGCCCTACTTCTCCTGGCATGGCTAGCAATACCTCACATCATCACAACCATACAAAAAATATATATATGTGTATATATATATATATATATATATATATATATATATATATATATATATCTGTGTGTGTGTGTGTGTGTGTGTGTGTGTGTATGTATTACTGAATTATTTAGCAATAGCCAGCATTCATGTAAAAAATCTACCACCATCAACTGATTTGACTCACTGACAGTCCAAGAACTGAATTACTACCAACTGCAAAATAAAAATGTGTAGGTTTCCTTTTGTGATAATTCAACTAGAAATACACCTTACACTGCAACCAGTATCATCCTTTGAACTGAAGACATATTTGCCAACCACCTGATCTACACTTTCCACTGTATACCACAAACACACCCCAGTTATCTATTCTTTAACCTTCCCTATAATATCAAACCTAATTATATTGACATCCAAGTAATTAGTAAAAGAACAACACAGCCTCCACCCACATCCTCATCATAACTGATCACAATGGCTTCTCTATAAGCACTCTGCCCAATATCACATTGCTGTACTAATTCATAGGTAAGTACTAGGCTAACTGCCCTTTAAATAGGTTCATAGGTTCATAGTAGGTTGTTAGGCTAAGCCAAGCCATGTAAAATCCCTGAGTACACTAGCTGACCATAGTTAGATGGTCATTATTTGCAGTACAATGTGATGAGCAGCACCAAGTGCCCTGGCCATCAGAGCCATAGTTGCCAGTGGATTTGCAGTTTCCCATCCAGTTGTCAAGGTTGCGCTTAAATAGGGTCTTTGAGGTGCTCTCTGCTTCACATGAACTGGGAGCTTATTCCAGAGTAGCAGTAATCTCTTGGAGACATATCTGTCTCTTGTGCAAGTTCTATTAATGTCACAGGTCAGGTTGAGATCTCTGGAGTGAGTGACTCTTGTCCCATTTGATTTTTGGATGTGTAGCATTTCCATTAGGACAGGATCAAAGTCTGCTCTGTAGGCCAGGTACAGGTCACTTCTCAGTAGCCTGTATGATACAGAGTACAATAATAGGGCTTTCAGTCTTTCCATGTAGGTCATGTATTGGAAACCCTGAATTATCTTGTTTAGAAACCCTTTTGGTCTCTCCAGCTGCCACAGGTGACTGGTGATGTGCATACAGAAGGGGGCATTGTACTGAATCAGTGGCCTGGTAAGGGCCAAGTACAGAGGAGTAATGACCTCCCTGGTCTTGGATGCAATGCCCTTATTTATGAAATGGGCAGAGTAGAAGGCTTTCCTTAATGCTGTGGACACATGGTGATCAAAGTTTAGATTGCTGTCGACTTGCATTCCCAAGTCATGCACCACTTTGTATGAGGTTAGATGGAGGCTGTCTATATCGTAACTAGCAGGAGCTACTTCTCTGCCTAAGGGGATAATGAAGCATTTTTTGCATTTAGTTTCAGTCTATGGCCCTGGCACCAAATCTTTGCCTGTATCAGTCCCTTCTGTAATTTATTGATGTAATTGGGGGACTCTATGACTGCACACAGCTTACAGTCATTTGCAAGCTTAGTAAGCCACAGGCCATCAACTTTTGCCTGAAGTTCAGAAAAACTGATTCCAAATAGAGGGCCCACTATAGATCCTTGTGGTACACCACTAGTAACTAGTCAGTTGGTGGAGGTGGATTCCTCAACTATAACAATGTGCATTCTATCTGTGAGCCAGTTTCCTACCCATGTAGTGATAAATGGGTTTTTACCCAGTTTTAATTTCTCCAAATCTTTTGGGTTTCTAATACCATGACGGGAACTGACTCTATTCCTAAGTCAAAGTATGATTAAAATTCATGAAATTAGTATTGTTTCAATCTTTGATGTCAGCCAAAAGTGCTGTTTGCAGCACCCACAATGTGCCCAGTAATGACTCCTGCAATTCATATAGGTTCACAGGTTCATAGGTTCATACTAGGCTATCTGCCCTAGGGCATTTATAAGCCTAGCCAGAGTGTGTTTGGCTTTCGCCACCCATTTTAAATTAATTTTGCTATGCCCTTTTTCGAGGTTAGTATACTGTGCCTCTGTCTGACAGTGACACAGAAGTGATACCCAGGGTAAACCTACGATCTCCCATCCACTCATCAAGATTCCTCTTGAAGAGAGTCAATGAGGGACTCTGCTTAATCTGGACTGGGATTTTATTCCAGAGTGAAGGGAGCCTCTGGGTTATGAATCTGTCCCCTCCAGCATGTCCTATTTATTTCAGTGCTGAGGTTCAAGTCTCTCGAGCTCATAGTTCGATGGGATTTGGATTTTCTGAGGTGCAGTATGTCCATTAATTCCAGGTTGGACATGGCTTTATAAGTCAGGCACAGATCGCCTCTGAGCAGGCGGTATGTCACTGAGTAGAACTGGAGTTTCTTTAACCGGGCAGCATATGGCATCTGTTTGAGCCCTTTGATCCTCTTGGTTAGGTATTTTTGGGGTCTTTCCAGTTGCTGCAGGTGTCTGGTAAGGTACATCCCAAAAGGGGCATTGTACTCAATTATGGGCCTGATGAGGGATGAGTAAAGTGGCACAATGACCTTCCCTGATCTAGATGTGAATCCCTTCATGATTAGGTGGGCTATATAAAATTTTTTCTAACCACTTTGGCCACGTGGTTGTCAAATGAGAGATTGCTATCAACTTGGGTCCCCAGGTCCCTAATTACTTCTTCCGTACTTAATGGATTAAAACCTATGTGGTAATTTGTGGGCACTTTGTTTTTGCCAAAGGGGATGACTATACACTTTTTGGCGTTTAGCTTGAGGCCATGGCTCTGGCACCAGTTGTCTGTTTCTATGAGGCCCTTTTGGAGGATGCTTGTGTCGGCTGGAGAGTCGATTATGGCACCCAGTTTGAAGTCATCTGTGAACTTGGTTAGCCACAGTCCTTCCGTGTTGGCCTGTACCTCCGAGAAATATATACCGAACAAGAGAGGTCCAAGACTGAGCTTTGTGGGACGCCACTTGTAACTGGTTTGGAGTCTGACATAGCTCCAGCAATTCTAACCATGTGGGTTTTGTCCTTGAGCCAGTTTGCAACCCATCTAGTGACACAGGGGTTTATATTTAAGCTGGTGAGCTTATCTATAATGCCCGAGTGGGGTATTGTATCGAAGGCTTTTGCGAGGTCCAGGTAGCCTGTGTGGACCACCTTCCCCTTGTCAATGGCCTTGGTGACTGTTTCAAAGAAATTGACCAGGTTTAAGAGGCAGGATCTGCCCTTAACAAAGCCGAACTGGGTAGGATCCAGTGTCTGTAGGTCCCCAATATCTTTATTTATGAGCTACATGATGATCCTTTCCATAGCTTTGCAGACCAAGCTAGTTAGGCTTATGGGGCAATAGTTTCCAGGATCCGTTGAGGCACCACCTTTGTGGAGAGGGACCACTGTTGCTGTACGCCACTCTTTGGGTACATATCCTGTAGTAAGGCTGAGATTGAACAGTAGTTTTATGTTTGGGTTTAGCTCTTCTTGGAGTTCATGTAGGATGAAGCCCGGGATACCGTCTGGTCCCATTGATGCTGTGTTTTTTGCTTTGGAGAGGGCGGCTCTTACCTAAGCATCTGAGATGTCAGGGGGGCAGCACTCTGTTGGGATAGATATTTGCCCTTTTGGTGGGGAGAGGGGGGAGTTTGCACTGTACCTGTGAGCTAGGATGTTGGCATTGTCTGTGGGTTCAGTGTATTTTTTGTCATTTTGGACTAATTCTGAGCATATCTGGGAATTCCCACCCAGGTTCCTAACATAACTAAAGAAAGCCTTGTGATTATCCTTAGTGTCCTGTGCAATTTTTCTCTCGAAGCTGGCCTTAGACGATTTTATGAGTGCCCGTATTTTTTTGCTAATACTGATCAGAGATGCCTTCCCTTTTTGGGATTTTGCTCTATCATGTAGTAGCTTCCTCCTTCTATTGTATAGTTTGTTTATGGCTGGGGTCCACCAGACAGGACGTCTGCCTTTGGAGGATTGGGCCTTGGTTTTATTTGGGATTGCATGAACCATGCATTCCTGAAGGTGTTCATAGAATGCGTTTATAAAGGATTCTGCGGTCTGGGCTGTATTTTCCACAGGCCCGGGGGCTTTGAAGGATTCCACCTCAGTTTTGAGGAGTGTGAAATTTGCTTTAGAGAAGTTTTTCACTGTGGTTTTCTGGGCAGGGGGTGGGGTCGGAATGTGAATATCCAGTGAGATTAGTTTATGGTCTGATCTTACCAGTGAGGGATACACTTCTGGTCTGGAGCATAGAGTTCCCATGTTGGTGATGATCAGGTCCAGTATGTTTTCCCATCTTGTGGGAGTGGTAACAAGTTGTTCCATAGCATCTGAGTTTATAAATTCTAGAAACCTTTGGGCTAGGGTGTTGGAGCAAGAGTAATGCTCCCAGTCTATGTTTGGGTAGTTGAAGTCGCCCAATATAATGGTGTTTGGAGAGACCTTCGTATTGTCCAGTGTTCTCAGGAAGGCCGAGTGGGGTTCCTGGGTTTGGGAGGGTGGTCTGTAGCAGGCTATAAACTGGAAGGCAGTTTTACCCATTGTTAGTTGCACACGGATAGTCTCTGATGCTTTATGCTGTGCCACCAACCTGGAGGTGTGGGTCCCTTTGACGAATATTGATACTCCCCCTCCTTTTGTGGTTCGGTCCAAGTTTTGGGGCCGAAAAGTATGGTATGAGATATAACCTGGTAGTGCTGGGGTGCTCTCAGGAGCCTTGAACCAGGTTTCTGTTACTGTACAGATATCGATGTTCTCCATGCTAAGGAGAGTTTAGAGTGCGTGCATCTTGAGGTTTAGACTTCTGGAGTTGAGTAGCATTACTCTTAGTTTCTTATCCCTTGTGATACCTATGGAGGTGGGTTTGTCTTTTGAGCCTTACCTAAAAAAGGCACTAAGAGCCTTTGCCAATATCCGAAAGCCCAGGGGTGACAGGTGCAAGCCGTCCCTAGCGAAGCATCGTGGTTTGTCGAGCATGTCATCCCAGGCTGACAGGCATTGGATCCCCTTTGAATGGCACCAATACTTAAGCCAATTGTTGAAATTGATCATCTTGTCTTCATATTGTGGCATCATTCTTGGTGAGGGTAAGATGCTACTCAAGGTCAGGGTCATACCGGCCTGGGCTACATGCTCGGAGAGCTCCTCTATGTCTCTTTTCATGTAGTCCAGGGAGGTACGTCTCAGGTCATTCACACCAGCATGGACAATGACTGAGTCATATTTGTACTTGCCTTGGAGTTACCTGAGTGCTTGTGTTATGTGGCGGATCCTAGTGCCCGACAGGCAGCTCACCGTGACCTTGGGGTTACATGTATTGGTAACATCTCTAAATACGATTGTAGATTCTTTTTTATAAGACCTGTTGCTCATACTACTATTGGAATTGTTTGGGTATATTTCTTCCACATTGCTCTCATTTCTGCCTGCAGATCCTGATATTTTATGACTTTGTGTCTCTCTGTATGCAAGACACTGTAGTCACTGGGTGTGGCGATTTCAATGATCAATGCTACTTTTGTCTTCTTTTCATGGACCACTATATCCGTTTTTCTAGCATCTATCTTTTAAAGTGTTTGTAATGGGTGAACCCATGTGATGTAAACTTCATCATTTTCTAGGATGCTTTGTGGCTCATGTTTCCAGTGTTTTTCAGCCTCCTCGGTACCATAATATTTGCACAATCTCCAGTGTAACACTCTTGCCACATTATAATTCCTTTCAGTATACAGTCCTTCTGCCATTAGTACGTCACAACCAGGAAGAAGGTGTACAACTGTTTCCAATTCAGTTTTACAAAACCTACATTTGTCAGTTTCTCCCACATGTTCAATGGACTTTGTAAACTAGTGTGTACTTAGCCCACTATTTTGGGCCACCAATATTAACCTTTCATCTCTTGGTTTGAATTTGCCTCTCCTTAACCATTTCTGCAGTCGTTCCTGATCAACATGAGGTTCTACCAGATGTTTTCTATACTTGCAACTGTATTTGTGCATGCCATCAAGGATTGAATGGGTTTTTACCCAGCTGGGAGAGTTTCTCAATGATCCCTGAGTGGGGAATTGTGTCAAATGCATTGGATAAACCATGATAGGTGGTATGTATTGCTTTACCCTCGTCCAGGGATTTGGTGACTTTCTCAAAGAAGCTCACCCAGTATAATAAGTAAGATCTACACTTCACAAAACCAAACTGGGTCGGGACAAGAGTTTGAGGGTTGCCTATGTTCTGGTTGATAAGGTTCATGATAATTCTTTCTATGGCTTTGCAGATGAGGCTGGTCTGGCTAATGGGTCTATAACTCCCAGGGTCAGTTGATGGATTCCCTTTGTGCAAGGGTTTCACTGTTGCTGTTCTCCACTCCTCTGGCACAAAACCAGTGCTCAGGATGTGGTTAAAAAGACAACTAAGTGGTTCTAATAGGTCTTCTTTTAGATTGTTTAGTATGCATTCTGGGATGTTATCTGGCCCCATAGTATCTTTGGCTTTGGAGGTGCTTGAATGATCTATTCAGGAATGCTATGGGGTATAGATGGTGGAGACAGGTTGGTGAAATTGTTACCAAGTCTATCAGCCAGTGCGTTTGACATTTCTTCAGGTTCCATGTGAGTGGTACCATCTGTGACACCCCTACACTGGCCCAGTAATCAAGGAGCCTCAATCTTCACCACTAGCACCAGTGAGGGGCATCCACATTGGGAGGATAAAAAGTACACACACAGTAAAGTACAATTTCCCTTAAGAACACACAGAGATCAGTCAGTCTGGGGTTGGTTTCTCCCTTTCTCTCTAAATCACAAATAAGACTCCCCACTGGCACAGCTATAGGGTTCAGATCTCAGCCAAGTGTTCAAGCCAAAACCTCCAGCACCCTCTCTGTCCATCCAGTGGTTTGTGTCCCTGCCCAAGTAGTTGATACACACACACTTTGAGATTTGAGTTATATACAACCCACAGACACTCCTGGAGAAGGCTGGCACAGGTTATCTAGCTATGCTCCCTTCTGCCCAGAAAATAAGGTAGTACTGACTGCCAACAACCACTACTATCAGCTACTATAAAGGCTTTTACCAAAGGGTGCCCAATTCTACAGTGCAATGTTATTATTATCCAACTGGTAAGTGTGACAAACAGCAAGGCTATTGGAGTGGCTTGTACAGTATCACCAAATACATGCAAGTACCCTAAGAGCTTAAATTATCTCTACACAAAACAGCCACAGTTAAAAGGTTTAACAATTTTAATAATAAATAATAACACAAGACAATACTCATTAATTCAACACAGTGACAATAGAGAGTTCAGACATCACAGGAAATACTTTAAAGCAACATTGTAGGACAGTCTGACATAAATATAGAAAACAACTAGACTAATCTGGCTATATTCCTATCTATCTCTAAGAGAAATTGCTGTTCTAAATATAGTACTTAGACAGCAAGGCACAGTGCTGGTGAGTTGTTGTCAGCTTCAGCATGCAAGTACTCTAAGAGCTTAAATTATCTCTACACAAAACAGCCACAGTTAAAAGGTTTAACAATTTTAATAATAAATAATAACACAAGATAATACTCATTAATCAACACAATGACAATAAAGAGTTCAGAAATCACAGGAAATACTTTAAAACAACAATGTAGGACAGTCTGACATAAATATAGAAAACAACTAGACTAATCTGGCTATATGCCTATCTATCTCTAAGAGAAATCACTATTCTAAATATCTTACTTAGGCAGCAAGGCACAGTGCTGGTAAGTTGTTGTCAGCTTCAGAAAAAAATACAAAATGCTATCTCTTTCTCTCTGAGATACTCTTAAATTGATAATACGCATAGCTGCCGAGTCATTTCAGATTACATCATTCTTGTCACCTCTACTTAAGTTTCCCAGTCTCACAGAACTTAAAATTGAACATTTCTTTGTGATCTGCAGCTGCCAGGAAACCACAGTAATATAAGACAGTTTACATGTGAAACCTAGTAATTATCTCTGTCTTAGGACAATAGAAAGAATTTCCAGCTGCAGACATCCTGTCTCCTAGCTTGAGATCACACAGTCGTAAAATTCTTTACTTATCAGTTTTCTTCCAGCAGGGTGCACTGTGGATACATTTTTGAAGCTCAACTAATAACACAGTTTCTTGCATTTGTCAAACAAGCCTGTGGATCATATTAATATTTACAGTGACAATAGAATTATTTACAAAATTCTATCTAGCTAGGCTGGTAGTCTCTCAATTTATCACACCGTCCACTATAAGTTCGACACAGAGTGGGGTATTCCGTTTGAGGTTTTGGATGTAGCTAAAGGATAGCTTATGATTGTCTTTAGCTAGGAATGCCAGTCTAGTCTCGTAATTTGTTTTAGAGAACTTTACAAGGTTTCTGATGTGCTTATTTAGGCTATATAGGGTAGTTTTCCTTTGAGTGTGTTCCTTTTTGTTCTTAGATATTAGTTTATATAACCTACTTATACTTGCAGTCCACCAGGGTGGCTTGTTTTTCTGAGAGGACCCAGTTTTAGTCCTGTCAGGTACTGCCAAGTCAGTACATTTTCTTGAGTGGCTATATAGGGCATTTGTGTACTTTGCATAGGAGTCATTGTTGCCTGTGTTAGCAGGGGCTTTGAAACCATTTATACCATCGCTTAGGAGGGGATATCTTTCTTTGGAGAATTTTTTTTGTGCTCCTATAAGGGTGTCAGGTCTGATCTTTCCTTCAAATGAGACAGATTTATGGTTTGACTTATCTAGGGAGGGCAGCACACTCAGGATAGTGCATTAGCCCCCTCATGTTGGTAAGTACTAGGTCTAGAACATCTTAACCACCTTTCTGAGGTGCAGACTAACTTTTCCAGTGCATTTGAGTTAACAAAGTCCAGGAACCTTAGTGTGGTCATGTCTGTGCTCATATAAGCCACCCAATAAATGGATGAGTAGTTGAAGTCTCCCATGACCAAGGTGTTTGGCTGTATACTGAGCGATTCAAGCAAGTCCAAGTAGGTGGTATATTTATCCTGGTTCATGGTAGGGGACCTATAGGTAGTTATGATGTGGTAGGGTGTTTTGCTATAGTTATTTGGACCTGGAGTAGCTCAAGAGAGTTGTACTGTTTCACCAGTCATGAGGTGTATTTGGATTTAATGAAAATGGATACACCTCCACCTTTGGATCTTTCATGGTCATTTTGGGGTCTAAACTTGTGGAAGGCATTGTAGCCCTGCATGGCCAGGATACTCTCCATTATCTTGAACCAAATTTCAGTGACTGCACAGATGTCAGCATCTTCCAAGGTCTGAAGTACTTCCAGAGAGTGCAGCTTGCTATTTAGGCTCCTGGCATTAAGCAGCATGACCTTGAGTTTGTCTGTAGAGTATTTCTCTATGTCAAAATTTTGTTGTTTTCACACAGCATAAAAAGGCCTTATCGGGAAGGCAAGCATCTTTGCTAATATCCTAAAGCCTTGAAGAGACAGTTGAAGGCTATCTTTGGCAAAGCATCCAGGTCTGTTGACCATGTCTTCCCAGGCTGACAGATAGTGGATCCCCTTGGAGTAACACCAGAAGCTAAGCCAGTTGTTAAAAATCAGTCATTTTTTGTCTGTACTGTGGTATCATCCTAGGTCAGTATATAAACAAAAAACACTTGAACCACACTGAAATCGCTGAAGTCAATGCAAATTTATTCTTGCTGCTGATCCTAGGTGAAGGTAGAATGCTGCTTAGGGCTAAGGACATACTTGCCTGGCACACATTAATCTGAGAAAGCTACCATGTCTCTCTTCATATAGTACAGAAGGGTACGTCCCATGCCATTCACTCCAACATGTATTATGACAAAGTCATAACAGTAATTGCTGCTGAGTGACTTGAGAGCTTGCATGACTTGGCGGATACTAGCACCTGAGAGGCAGCTGACCATGACCTTCTACTTGTCCGGCCTGGTGAGAGGAACATCTTTGTGTCTCACTATTGAGTTGCCTATGACTATGAAATTTGTTTTGAAATGTTGTGCCTTAGGGGCTGGATGGCTGAGACATTGTTATAGTGTTGTGATGTGTACTGGTAGATTCTGTTCGTATACCAGTATGTGATGGTTGTCTGCATTTAAGAGGTCTCTTGTATTTTGGTAAGCTCTTGGTGAGTACCTCCACATATTTGGGTTTATATGTCTTGACTTTAGCTTGTGTAAGAGGAGATGTGTGTGAGCTGACAACCTTTTTGATGTTTTGTTTATCGTAAATGCACACACAAACAGCCAGCACAATGAAAGGAATCCATTTTTTTATTCTGAAACAAAGAAGGCAGACCGGTTCCGGCCTAAATAAGCCTTTTTCAATGCCAAAAAAGTATTGTACACAACACCAAGTGCTCCTTATATATATGTCACCAACCTATGAACCAATAAAAAGAGAGAAACAATTAGTGAAAAACATATACAAAGAAAACCTAGGCAAAATTCCAAATACAAATAGACTATAAAATAGAACACCATAATAATAATAAAAATAATTGCATTAAATATTCCTAGAAATAGAAACAAATAACATTTTTTATCAAACCTAATATAAATATGGAGAAGTAAACAATATTAAAAAATGTATTAAAATGTTTGTTTAAACCAGGTGGAAAAAGGCCACCCAATCTATTGATCCATGATCTTTCTTTATCATTAAGAAGTTCATGCTATTTCTTCTTGGAAATTTTTTGTCCCATCACCCTGTCAATAATTGTAAAATGAAAATGGGCTGTTTTGTGGACTAAAGTGTGTTTATATAGTGCATTGGTAGCAACCCTATTTTTTATGTTGCTTAAATGTTCTGAAACACACAGCTTAAAAGATCTGGAGGTTTGTCCGATGTAAAATGCAGAACATTGACATTCAGCCAAATAAATGACCCAACTGCTGCTGCAGTTCAAAAATGTAAATATATCAAAGACCCGTGTCGTATTTTTGCTGGAAAATTCTCTGGTCTTTAATATATATTTACAAAAACTGCAATGTTCGCAGGGAAAACAACCTGATAATTTGGTGCCATCTAGTGTTTGTTGAACTGTATGTTTGGGGTATGGATGTTTTTTGTAAAAATTTAAATGACCTCCTATAGTGATACCCCTCCGATAGGAAAAAGTGCATCTATTGTCCAGTAATTCGGCTAATTGTTCATCAGCTAGTAAAATGTTCCAGTGTCTTTGTATTAAATCCATCAGTTGTTTGGTATTCCTACCGAATGTAGTGGTAAATCGGATCTTGGATCCATGGATGGATTTAGATCCTTTGTATGTTAATAATTCTTCAAGAGACATTTTGCTGACCAAATCACTGGTCTGTGTTAGCTGTTTAACTGGGTAGCCCCATTCTACAAGCCTACAAGTAAGATCCTCATTAAAATGTGTAAGAGCTGACTATTTTGTACATATCCTTTTAATCCGCATATATTGGTATTTTAAGAATGTTTTTGATTATATGACTTGGATGACAGCTGGATGCATATAAAAGGGAATTTGAATGAAAAAGGCTTCCTATAAACAGTGCTGGTTAAAGTGCCATCTTCCTGTTTATTAACCATAACATCTAAAAATAGAATTAATTTCTTATCAAAATTCACAGTAAATTGGATGCCCCATTTATTATCATTTAAATATTGTACAAACTCCTCTAGATGGATTATATCTGATTTCCAAATCATACAGCAGTCATCCAAGTATCTCCTCTAGATGTCAATCTCCTCAATGAAAATGTTATGGCTACTATCATAAATCATGTGGTGTTCTAGGTAACCCATGAAAAGGTCTGCATATATGGGGTCAAATGCTGCCCCCATTGCAGTACCTTGTAATTGTAAATAACATTTACCATTGAAGAAAAACACATTTTTAGTTAGGGCATGTTCCACAAGACACAGAAGAAAAGTATTAAATCTAGGGCTGTATATGTCCAATTCAGTGAGCCAGAATTCCAGTGCCATTAAACCTGCCCAATGGGGTATGCTTGTGTAAAGAGAGGTGACATCTAACATACACAAAAAACAACCTTGTTCAATTAGTAAATCAGCAATAATGTTCAGGAATTCTGTCATATCCTTGATCCTAGCCCTAACTGCCTGTAATAAGGGTTTTAAATATTTTGTTAAATAGACAGAAATAGACTCTGTTAGGGAGCTCCTGCCTGACACAATTGGTCTACCCGGTGGGTTGTAAAAGTTTTTGTGTACTTTAGGAAGAAGATATAAATATTGGGGAGTAGGTTCACTTATCTTAAGATGAAAACATGTTTTTTCGTCAATGATGCCTTCATCCACAGCCAAATCAAAAAAATTGTCTATTTGATTTTTAAAGTGTGGAGTAGCATCAGCAGACATAAATGTATAGAATCTGGCATCATTGAGTTGTCTATTTCCCTCCATTTCATATTGAGACCAATCCATCACCACTATGGATCCCCCTTTATCTGCCTGTATGATTACTATGTCCTTCCTGTTTTTAAGTTTATTCAGTGCCTCTCACTCTGAAACATTGAAATTGTTGTTGAGCATGCTCACATGTGAGTCATCCCCAAAATTAAGCTCTCTAAGAATACATTTCTGAAAGATCTCCACACGTTTATTCATTGGTGGTATCAAAGTGGAAGGATGGAATTTGAAATTCACCTCTGTTACTTCATTGTGGTTTTCTGAATCACTAAAAAATAACTTTAGATTTAGTAATCTACAAAAAAATAACAAGTCATGAACAAAATTGCTCTCTGACACAACAAAATCGGGTATGAATTTGAGTCCTTTATTTAACAATTTGTATTTAGTTTCAGATAAAACAACAGAGGATATGATCAAGACACTGTTTGAACCTGTTTTGGCTCCAGTAGTTGTAGCATGGTTTCTAGTGTTAAATTTGGACCGGCCCCTATATTTATGTTTTCTCCCCCCTCTTTTTCGATAACCCCTAAAGGGATCTTTTCCATACCAAAAGCACCTTCCCTAGGCTAACTACATTTGTGCGCTGGTGACGTCTGAGGAATCTCAGAAACTGTGTCTGTGTGAGAAGACAATTCCTCCCCAGAGCCATCACTGTTTGTTTTTTTGAGAATAGATTTCCTGTTTCTCTTATAACCTGGGGTAGAATTATAATTCTTAGCAAATTTGACATTTTTAGTTTGTTAGAAGGGATGACCTTGACTGTAGTCATGTAAGTCCCTATTATATTTGTGGACCTTCTTGATGTATTCCTTATATTGAGGTTTGTGTTCATACTGTTTAGCGTCCTGACATCTCTTGGATAGTTCTGAGTTGAGAGTTTCTATTCTACGTGTATGAAAAGCATATAATGCTTTTACAAAATCCATGGAAGAGTTGTGATGGATCTTGGACCAAGTAGAAAGTAGCTCCTCATCAGGCTGACCCACTAGAGGTTTCATTCTGATCCAAAGGCCCCTCAGAGTAATGTCCTTCTGAATATAAGCTTTAACTAATCTGGCGATACACTAGATCTTGGTGCTTTCATATTTTTGATAATGGCATCAAAAAGATTTTGACAACCATCTTCAGAACCCATCTGCCCACTACTTAATAAAGAATTGGTTCCTTGGGATTCAAAGATAGCTATATCTGCTTTATCAACTAATAAACCTTGTAGAATGGTTGTGAGATCCATGTTAAATCTCCTTGATGTTGACCTTATATGAAGTAAACCAAATGGTATAAAACCAATGTATATATATATATATATATATATATTGACTAGGTTATTGATATGATGGAATCTTTACGCAAGAAAAAAATATACCAAATAATCCTATAAGGGGCAATATATATATTGGTATACAAACAATGTGTTAATATACCTATTATATCTTGCTGTATATATATTGACTGGGTTATTGATATAATGCAATCTTTACCTAAGACAAGAATTAGGCCAGATATTCTTCTAATGGTCAATATATAGAATAGAAATGCAACACATCTATGTTCCACACAAACCTGTATACATACATTCCAAGCAAGTCCGAAATATACATATATTATAATCCCAAAAATCCAGAAACTTATTTCATATTAGAATGGTAGTCAAATATAATTTCAAAGGTGTTCAAATTATATAAATAAACATATGTGAGTGTTTAACATTCAATCAGAGAATGTAACATCCACACATTAGAACAAACTTGGATGTAACGATGTTTTTTGAACAGAAAACATATATATATGAAATAAGGTATCACATCTAAGGCAAAATGGGAGTACAAAATATAAGCACCACCTGATGAAACATAAAATATCCAGAGTTCAAATATTCATTTCCATTTGTTATACATGTAATTTTAATGGACCTAAAGCCAGTATGTAAAAATATCTATCCCAGAGACATTTTCTGTGGAAAGTTGAACACCAACAATCTAATAAAAACAACAGATAGAACATAAACATACTATAGGAAACATATATAAAAGGATTAATGTTTTTAAAGTCCCAAAAATAATGTCCGTAATGAGTGCCAATCCCAAATAATGAAGGCGAGCTAAAAATAGAATATCAAACAACAGTCCAACAATTATAGATGGAATAACCACCACTGATTTGTTTCACCCACTTCAAAAGTATGTAGAAAGGTTGATGTAAGATGTTACTGCTACTGTGAACCTTGTATTGTAAATGCACAACAGGCTGTTGCTATTACTTCGAGTAGGCCAAAAGTAAAGCACACAAAAACAAGGTCAAATATAAAGAAATAGTTACCACCAACCTTATAAAGGCATGCCCCAGGCCCAAGTAATACACAAATGTACAAATTAGATGAAATTAATCCAATTTTTTATGAATTCACAAAACCAGTTTGCAAATGTTGAAACAGAGACCCTATAGTGGCAGAAACATGGAGCCCTCACAAACGATGTATTCACATAAGGTTACTATTCGATATACACCAAATACAATCCAAAATCTCCTGCAACTGATGACTAGTCACCAAACGACATATTTTCCACAAAATGACTGAATGCGAACAAAGGGGATGCACCAATAATGCCTCCTAGCATGGAGCATCCACAAGTATGAACTTCACAGTAGATATTATTAAAGGAACCAAAATACGACCAAGATACAATCAAAAGTTTCCCTCGATCAAGGAAGACCAAAAAATCCAAATACTGGAAAGGTTGACTTAATACGACCAACAGGAATGCACCAATAATGCCTCCAAGCACGGAGCACCCAAAACCAGACCAGAATCCTCAGATGCCACCAGCAGAGTGAACAGAAAAGTCAACATACCAACCAATACATTTTTTAATATTGTTTACTTCTCCATATTTATATTGGGTTTTATAAAAAAGTTATTTGTTTCGATTTCTAGGAATATTTAATGTAATTATTTTTGTTATTATTATGGGGTTCTATTTTACAGTCTATTTGTATTAGGAATTTTGCCTAGGTTTTCTTTGTATATGTTTTTCACTAATTGTTTCTCTCTTTTTATTGGTTCATAGGTTGGTGACATATATATAAGGAGTACTTGGTGTTGTGTACAATACTTTTTTGGCACTGAAAAAGGCTTATTTAAGCCGAAACCGGTCTGCCTTCTTTGTTACAGAATAAACAATTGGATTCCTCTCATTGTGCTGGCTGTTTGTGTGTGCATTTACAATTATTTTTTGGCCTCTGCACTTGCTGTCTCTGCGGAACCTTGGTTGGTACGTTTTGTTTATTGTTACATGAGAGGACCGATTCCTGTTTCATGGTATAGTGACATCTCTCACATACTGTATTTATTTGCTTTAGGAGCAGGTGGTTGTCAGTATACATAAGGCAATTGCTACATTGCCTCTGGGTGCCCATGTCAATCAGGCTGGCTGGAGTAATGTTAGGAAACTGGCTGTCCATAGCAGAAGGCAATTCCTGGTTTGCTGGAGGGTCAAAGATCAGCTATTACTCTGGGAGTAGCAATGGTGGCTTAACACCATATGGGATTAGTGAAGAAAGTGGAGCGACGGTTGACAGTGCTTAGCTGAGCTGCCTACAGTGCAGCAGTGCACAACCGAGTTGCCCAAGGAACAGCACGGAAGCATGAGAGGGTTTCACTGAGTGGTGTTCAGAGAAAAAAATGTGATTCTAGGCGTTTGCATCTATACAAGGCACCATAACCCCTGTTTCACTCTGCAAATCTCCATACAAATGCAGTGCTTAAATACAAATGAACTTAAACAGTTCAAATGCAATCTGCCAATAAAAAGGCCCCTCAAAGGGTCTTTATTAAAGCAATATCCAACTCAGATGGGTCCTGAGCTACACACTTCTGCCACAAGGGTGCAGGGGGCCCTCTTAAAGGACAACTACTGGATATCTGCATCAATTTCTGTTTATTAAGATGACTTTCACTCCTAACATTTTATTCAAGCCATTAGCAATGAAAATAAACAAGCCATTAGTTAGTTTGATTTTTCATTGTGTTTACCATTTCCTGTGTAATTGTAGCGGTACTACAAGCCATTTTCATCTTATTTTTATTCTTGCAATGCATTTCTAACAGTTTGGACATTCCTTCATCAAGGGAACATGCCCTCCTAATTTATGTGTGTGTGTGTGTGCGTATTTGTGTGTAGAGGCAAGATTACATTGGTTTGGACATGTGCTGAGGAGGGATGCAGAGTATATTGGGAAAAAGATGCTAAGGATGAAGCTGCCAGGTAACAGGAAAAGAGGAAGGACTAAGATAAGGTTTATGGATGTGGTGAGAGAGGACATGAAGGTGGTTGGTGTGACAGAGCAAGATGCAGAGGACAGGAAGAAATGGAAACAGATGATCCGCTGCAGTGACCCCTAACGGGAACAGCCAGAAGAAGATGACAATGTGGTATCCTTCTTGGTGAAGGTAGGATGCTGCTAAGGACTAGGGTCATACCTGCCAGGGACACATACTCTGAGAGCTCAATCATGTCTCTCTTCATATAGTCGAGGGAGGTACATCTCAAGTCATTCACACCAACATGGACAATGACAGAGTCATACTTGTGGAGAGACTTAATGCAGATGGATGGTGTGACAGAGCAAGATGCAGAGGACAGGAAGAAATGGAAACAGTTGATCTGCTGTGGCGACCCCTAACAGGAGCAGCCAAAAGAAGAAGAAGAATGAAGAGGAAGTCATCTAAACTTGGCCACTGCCCAGCATTAAGGGAATCCTGCCACAATAATTCCTTCTTTTCCAAAAGCAAGCCCCATGGGCCACCCCTTTTATGTAGTTCAACAGTGTCCACAATAAAAAATTTAAGAGTGGTCTGATTTTTCTGTGCAGTGTTTACTTAGAGCGTTTGTGGGTTTACCAAGCCTGATATCCCTCAAGTGCTCATAAATTCTATTCTTGAATTTCCTCTCAGTCTTTCCAGTATAGAAACATTCACATAGATTACACAATGCACAATAGACCACTCTCTTTGTATGGCAATACACCTTATTCACCTGTATTTTAAATCCATTCACTACAAATTTGTTACCTTCCATTACATAATTGCACTGAGCACAAGATCACATTTTTTCATTGAACCTAACTGCATAACATTTCTATTAGATTCTAGGATGCATTTTAAATTTTCCCCTCTCTTAAAAACAATATTCGGTTTAGTTCCTACACACTCCCTGATGTCCCTATCATTAAGCAATACAGGACAATTTCTGAATAAAATATCCAAAACATCCTTGCTGTTGCTATTAAAATTAGTAATAAAAGCACATTCAAAATTTTGATTGTGTTCTGCAATGGATGGGGTCAAATTAATATCTTCACCTTACCCGTTCACCAAGCATCCATCAGTGGAAAGCATGTCTTGATCATTAATCACCTCCTGGTCACCCAACAAAGTCCTAAAAAAAACTCTTTCTCTTTTACTCACCACCTCGATCATAACTTCATTTAAAAGTCATACCGGTTAACCTCTTTTTAAGAACATAGTTTTCAGATGATCACACTCATCTAGAAAACTATCAAACAGGCTAACCATCCGGGCTGCCCTTACAAACTGGCCTTTTACTACACCTCTTTTTTGTTTAAAAGGGTGGGCACTATCAAAATGCAAAAAACTGTTCAAACAGGTTTCTTTTCTGTGAATTTGGGCTACAAAGGCCTTTAAATGCACTTCTTTTTTAAGTAGGACATCCAAGTATGCTATTTTTGCATAATTAACATCATGTGTAAACTTCAAAACTTTTTAAGTGCACAGTAGTAAAATCAAAAAAATGACTCTGACATTGGACCTTCGTTCTCCCATTAGTTTTGGCTTTGCTCCACATTTTTGAGCAAAGAAGTTGAGGAGGCTGCTCCAGGTATGTTTGCAGTGCTGCAATCGCCAGACAATAATGGTGAGATGTTGCAATAGCAGATGCCTGTAAAGCATTTGCACTCACATCTGAAGAGCTGATGTGCCAAAGCACTTAATGTTGTATTTTAACTTTAGAACGACGCTTTATAGCAGTTTGATAACAGACTATTTTTATCATCAACTTTGACAATACTTTTTTCTGTCTTCATATTGCCAAATTATTAAAACATGGAACTGTGTGGTTATCTGACTTGCTTATACATCCTAATTATTTTACTTTTAGTCAAACGTTTGCTATCCTGGAGAATTTCTGTTTAAATCATACTTGAGTATATTACGTTTGAGGGATAATTAAATACTGTTAGTTACGGTAAAGAAACTATTTTTCCAGTTAAGCTGCTTTTCTGCCTTAGTGTTAAGCAGTAGTTCACATCAAAGCAACTTCAATCAGCTTTCTCACATAGGACTTCAGGTTTTTAAATAGGTTTTCAGCCCTTTGGAAACAGTTTGTAGTCCCCCTTGATCGTGGTGAAAGGTGCCCTGCATTTAGAAAAATAGTTTGATTTTGTTTATGCTATTTTGTTTTCTTCTGTATGGTGAGCTTTCATGTTCGATATTCATTCAATTTATTTCATTCATGACAAATATATATTTAAAATAAATGCCCAGACACTTATCAAACTGTTTCTTGAGCTACTTATTATTTGCACAGTATTTCTGCTGATCATTTATGCATATGTTCAAAGGCGTTCCATACAGAGAACTAAGAATTCACTTCTCTAATAGCACTGGTTACCTTTAGTGTTGTCACTAGTCCTCAGAACATTTTTTTCTGTGGGGGAGGGTTACACATGGTTGTGTTTTAGCGGGATGATCTCTGCTTAACCAGGTTTGTTTCTGAATTCAGGGTGTCGGCATGGTGGGAGGCAGAAAACTGAGGCTTCTCAGCACTGTGGCATAGCACATGAAAGCAACAGTACTAAATTAGCAAACTGGAGTTACACAACAAGATCACATGAAGAAGCATAAGACATAAACCTAGCTGCTGCTTAAAGAGGGAATGAGCTCACATTTCATTCAGCTTAATTGCTTTAATTACACTTCTTTCTATTGTATAACTGAAATTTGCATCTAATCCCTGTCAGTAACTTTGTAGCCATTATGACTGATTGTGAATTGGGAAAAAGATATGTAGAGCTCTAGGACAAAGTCAACTTATTAAAAGTTTTGTGTGTGTGTGTGTGTGTGTGTGTGTGTGTGTGTGTGTGTGTGTGTGTGTGTGTGTGTGTGTGTGTGTGTGCGCGCGCACGCCGGAGATACAGTAAATCTGTGAAGCATTTTGTAAGCACAGTAATATTTCTAGTTGGGCATTGTACACTACTTTTCACTTTCCATCGGTCACAGTATTTTTGCATGGACAAAGTTTGCATTACACACCATGAAGTTTGATCTTCATACCTATTGTTGAGTGGTGCTTTGTTTGCATCTTAGGTGGAATCATTATTTATTTTTCTGTCTTTAGTGTCATAGGCTGTTAGTATTAGTGCACAGCGACTTTGCTGATAGGCTGAGTTCCATACTTTAGAGAATAGAAGCACTGCATAGCATTTTTCTTACTGGGATGGCAATTAGTTGTCCAAAAGTTTTGTATAACAACTGCTCTGTGATCTACAAAGTTAATATTTTTTGATAGTTTTTTTTCCTTCTGGAGCACTTTTGTTAACTTTTTCAGTCACTGTGTTAAACATCTGTCATGTTGAATGTCATTGTTTTGGATGAAACTACTCTACCGTCAGAAAGCTATTTGAGAAACCTCTTTGCAGTGACTTAATCCTAACATACAATTGCAGAGCCATCACTTATCTATGATGATGCGGGAAACCATTCTTGACTTAGCAGTCAGACGTCCTAGGAAGTCAGTCCAGAATATAATTATGACAAAAATTATTAGAACAGATAGGGTAAATATAGTATTACGGTCATTTGGATAAACTGGATAAGTAAATATTGTGAATGAAGATGGCCAGTTTAGGTTGGAGCTAGGTTTACCAGGTGTAGACAATGAGCACAGCCAAGAACCTCTGAGATGTTGCTCTATTAATCACTCATATGATTTAGTATTTTCAGTTAGTCTGGAGCAAGACCAATGGACTTCTAGAGTTTGAAGGTGTATGATGAGAACATGGAGACTCCAGTATAGTGAAGTGTTTTGTCTGGTGCATAGTGAAGGAACTGAGTTAGACTGGTGCATTTATCAAGGCTGTGTATGGGATTATGGATGGTGATGAGCTGTGAGAAAGTTAGGTAGTTTGTTAGTTCTATCCAGTGGAGCTGCTTAAAAGCTAAACAGCATTGCAGTTCTGGTGGCATCGAAGGATGGAGTTCCACATACAGCCCAGCTGACCTGGGTTTGATTAGCTGCTTGGGTGACTGATGGAGTGACAGGGAGGGATGGTTGTGCCTATCCTTGGGAGAGAATTCTTGCTGGTGACACTCTCTAAGGGAAGGTGTGGTTATAGGGCGGTTGCTCTCTGATGCAAAGAGTGAGCATAGGAGAAGGGGAAAGGAGAAAGTTTCTAGAACATATAAAAAAAAAAAAAAGAAAAAAATAACCAGATGGAAGCAAAGATGGCTAAACCCTTATGATGCCCTTAAGATCCATGAGTGGCCGCAGCCACACTGGATTTAGTCTGGGGGACTAGGAGGATGCTGGTAGACCCAGTGTGGACATGGAGCACTGGAGGCTGGGCCACTACAAATGAGGTCTGAGAGAACCCAAAAAAGAGCCATTGAAGAGCCATGTGGTTTTAAGGAAGATTAACAGTAAATTTAGCTACTTTGTTGTAGCACTGCTGAAGTAGAGTAGTTAGAGTAGTTTGAAAATTAATGAATATGGGAGCTGAATAGTGAAGAAGTAGAATTGGGAAGACTGCAATATTTTTCTAGCATTATGTGTCAGGGAAGGATTGACCCTGTAGAGGACCCTGGGGGTTTGGTGCATTTTTTTGCTTGTTTTATATGTAGTCAGATTTCTGGTTTTCATCTCTGATGACGAGTAAAGGCTTAGTATGGGTTATTACTTCATCTTTGGTACAATAGAAGATTATAAAGAAAATAGTTTTTTTTTTAATTTGAATATTTGCTGGTGGGTGTATGTAATCAGCTTGGATTATTTTGAGGTAAAGGAGTAATTATGAGCTACCAAGCCATGTTTTAATGGTGTAGAGGGATTCTTAGGTTAGCTCTTGTAGTTTATTCAGGTTTTTGGCAGGACATATAAGAGCTGAGTCATCTCCGTACTTGATGGTGGCATGTTTGATTGTTGTGTGAAGATATTTTTGAATATACTGAATAGCAAAGGAACTAGAATAGAGCCTTGATGGATGCTCATAGATGTTGTGTCTTTCGGCTTTTCCCGGTTAGGGGTCGCCACAGCGGAACTCCGGTCCGCTAATGATTGGCAGTAGATTTTTACGTGCCGAGTTGCCAGCCCTGACGCACAACCTTCAACGAAGGTACGCCCATTCACGCATGTCTCCACACAGAAGACGCTCTAGCTGAGAATCAAACAGGACAACATCTTACTGTGAGGCAACAACGCTACCGCAGCACCACCACCGCAGTTGATGGATGCTCATAGATACAGAGAGAAAACAAGAGATGGCATTTTGTCATTTTACAGCTTGTTGTCTGTGAGAGAGAACTTGTAAACCAGGACAGTTAAGATGTATCAGGTTCCAGGAAAGGCAATTTATGCAGTAGTTTTAGGTGTGAGATAGTATCAAAAGCCTTACACAGGTCAAGACATATTGCTTAGACTAAACATCCTGTATTTCTTTGGTTTATAGCTGAGAGGGTAGAAGTAGTATTGTGATTTAAGTGGAAATCATTTTGTTTATGAAGTAGCAGATTGTTGTCAATAATGAGTGTAAACAGTTGGGGCTGTATACATTTTTCAAGAACTTTATACAGAGGAGATGGAATGGCTATGAGCCTATAACTAGAGAGAATGGTATAATTACTTCTATGTAAAGGTATGATAAAATATTTTTTTCTACAGATCAGTGACATAACTTTTTTTAACAGAATGGTTTATTAAGATGGTAACTGGATAAGAAAGGGCATCAGCTCTGTTTTTATATATTTTGCTGGTAAGTTATCAGGGCAAGAATAGTAGGTTTTAAATTCAGTAGCCTGTTATAGTGGAAGTAGGTATGGGATGGAATGAGAGAGTATTGTAGTGGCATATGGATTCTGTAGATAGTGGCATGGTCATGGTGGTTGTTAAAAAGAGGCTACTGTTTGCACGGGTAAAAGGATAGGCTGGCAATGCTGTCAGTCTGAGCTCATCCAGTCAACTCTGTTAGTTTACACTTTGATGACACACCCCTACACTTCACTCATTTCTCCTAATTTCTTGCTCTGCAACAATACTTGTTGTGTTAGGTCACTGGTCTGTTGATCCTGTCTTAACCATTTTGTTTTATTCATCTCCCTATCTGTAGATTTTCGTCTTCCCCACTTATTACAATTATGTAAGCTGAGTGCAGAGGATTAAAGTTACAAGTTACTAAGCAGTTTCATCTTATACTGTTTACTTTGACTCGTACCTCTCAAACTCTCCTGAATTTTGCAGAATGCCCAGATTCCTGCTTCGTATTTTTGGTCTTTACCACATAAAATTTGTGGTTTTCTGAAAACCATTGGAGATGGAACTCATTAAATAATAACTGACAGTTAAGTTTCAGAATTCATATCCTTCAGAAGGGAGTCACCATAATGATCTTTAGAGAGTCGTTCTGAGTTTTCAGAATGATCTTGGATATTAATGGAAATGCATACAGGACGATTCCTGTCCATAGTATCATGCATGGAGTCCTGGAGCAGAATTTTCCTAACTGACTATAATGAATTAAGGCAAAAATATCTATTTAAGGTATTCCCCACAGCTGAATAAATTCCCGGAAGACTCCCTGATTTAATTTCCATTCATGAGAGTCTGTCCTGGTCCTGCTCAGCTTGTTTGCTACAAAATCTTGCTCTATTTAAATGCAAGTTGCCTGTAGAGTGACATTGTGCTAAACAACTATAGTGGATACTCCAGTGGCTAATCTACACAGAGGGTAGGATCTAGTGCCCTGGCATTAAATTACTGAGAGGTTGACTGTAAACACTTGTAACGGTCCTGGTCTTGATTGAGAATGTTGAGAGCATTTATAACAGAAGCACAAAAACAAAGTCCTCTGCAAGTAAGACCGGTAAGGCAAAAGGCCAACAAAACATGAAAAAATAGCCAGCACCAGATGTCAGTGTATGAAAAAGGCACAAATTGTAAAGTTTAACACATAAGAGTTGTTTAGATAAATAAATCTCAGACTGGTTTCAGCCCTAAGGCTTTGATCAGTGGGAGAAAATATTAATCACAAAGATAGTTCACCATACATATTTATAAGGTAAGCCCTCCAATCATAATTCTTCCCTTCACTCAGATGGTTTCCTGTGTGAAAAAAATATAAAAAAATATATGAAAAGAACAATATACATTCAACATAATTATGCAAAAAGTAATAATAATACATAATGTATTCATAAATGATCATTCAAACCAGACAAAAACAAAGCACCCAGTTTGATGATCCAATACTTCTCTTTCTTGTTAAGAATTGAATGCCATCCCTGTTTATTGGATCTGTCACCATGGACCTTGTCAATGATTGTAAACTGAAATCTGGCAGAGTTGTGGTGTAGACAATGTCTGTATAAAGCGTTGGTGTCCCTTTTGATACGCATATCACTACGATGTTCGGACATTCGAATTCTGAGAGGTCGTGATGTCTGTCCGACATTGAAAGCAGCACATGTACATGTCGCAAGATGCACAACCCAATCACTGTTACAGTTCCCAAAAAATTTCATGTCATATAAACGATTTGTGTTTCTGCTAGAAAACTGTTTGGATGTGAAAATATATGGACAAGAAGAACAATGTCCACAACTGTGTGTACCCCAAAGCCTATCCCCCATCATGGTCAGTTGGTGGCATACCATGCCCCCAGAGCTCAATCTTTTGTAATGGGAGAAGAAGGAGTCTACCGTTTTGCCTCTTCTATATCCATACTGACAAGTCTGTCTCAAAATAGATGTCAATTCATCATTGGCACAAAGAATATTCCAATGTTTGGAAATAATATTTTTGATCATATTAATGCATCCATATGTGGTAATTAATCTAATGGTATCCACCTGTTCAGCTTGGCTTTTCTCCCTATAAGTCGAGTGATGTTCTGTCCGAGTTGGATGCCACTTGCCTGGCACCCTGGATGTCAAGTTCTCTGTAGCCCCTAGCTCTAAACTTGCCTACCAAGTCATGCTGAGATTCTGTATAGTCTGTTTCAGAGGTACAAATCCTTCTTATTCTGAAAAGCTGGAATTTGGGGATATTCCGGATGATGTAGCTGGGATGCATGCTAGTGGCATGTAATAAGTTGTTATATCGGGGGTATTTGAAAAATGTTTTGGTTTTTAATGTATCATCTGGATTACAAGTGATAGTAACATCCAGAAAATTAATCTCATATAAATCACAAGTCAGTGTGAATTCAATACCCCATTTGTTCTGGTTCAAATATTGTACAAACTCCAATAGATATTGTTGATCAGAACGCCAGACCATCCAACAATCATCCAGATATCTGCGCCAAACATCCAGTTCCTCTATATAAATGTTGTGTGTGGGATCATAGATCAATTGTTCCTCAATGTATCCCATGAAGAGGTCTGCATAAATGGGAGCAAAAGATGCTCCCATAGCAGTACCCCTAGTTTGCCAAAAGCATTCTCCCTGAAAATGGAATACATTTTTATCTAACGCATGCTCAGCCATGCAGACCAAAAGTGTGTTGAATCCTATCGGGTATAACTGGGCTCTATCTAGCCAATATTTAAGGGCTTCTAGTCCTGCCCAGTGTGGTATGTTGGTGTACAGGGCCTTGACATCTAGAGTGCACAGCAACCATCTTGGTTCAAGTTGGGTATCTGAAACCAATTGTAAAAACTGAGTGGTGTCTTGTATCCTGGCTCGAATCATAACGAGTAATGGTTTGAGATATACTGTCAAAAATTTGGATAAGGGTTCAGTTAGACAGCCTATACCAGAAACAATTGGTCATCCAGTGGGTTTGCTGAGGGATTTATGTATTTTGGGTAGGAGGTAAAGTATTTGTTTTTGTGGATCCTTCACCATAAGATGTGTCTTGACAAATTCAGATATAATACCTTCTGAAGCTGCCAAACTCAAAAACTGGTCAATTTCTTGCTTAAAATTAGGCGTACGGTCAATAGGCATTTTCATGTAATGGGAAGGGTTGGACAATTGTTCATTTCCCTGCCCCAGATAATAATCTGTGTCCAAGATAACAGTAGCCCCACTCTTATCAGCCTGTATAATGACAATGTTTTTATCTCTTAGTTCTTGTAGTGCAGTTTGCTCAGCACTGGACAAATTGTGTTTCAAAGGAAAAGAATGACCCAAATTGAAATGAATGTCCTTAAGAACTGCCTGTTGGAAAATGCCAACATTTTTATTCATAGGTGGAACAAAGTCCGATTTTAAGAATCTGAATTCACTAAATCTTTGAGAACATTCCATGGATCCAAAGAACAATTTAAGATTAATTCTACGACAAAAACTGTTAACATCAGTAATAATATCAGACTCATCCACAAAGAACCCTGGCACATAGTTCAAACCTTTATTCAAAAGTTTCTTTTGGTCATCAGCAATCACAGTCCTCGAATTATTCAGAATATTATAGTATATTGAGTCGTAAACACCTAAAGCAAGCCTTCTATAGTATCTATCTTGGTGTTTTCTATGTTTTCTCCCACCTCTCCTTCTGACACTATTAAAGGGTGGGTGTGGCTTCTTTGTTTTTTGAGGACCGGGGACTCCCTGGTGTTGGGCATGTCAGTGTCTGTAGTGGATGATTCTTCTGCAGATGTGCTACTATGTGTATTGAAGGACCCTTTCAAAATGGATCTGGGTCTCTCTTTGTTTCTGCCCCCTGTGACTTGTCTAGTTTCCATAAATCTAACTGTTTTAGATGTATCAAAAGGTCTACCCCTTTGATAGTCGGTCAAGTCCCTGTTGAATTTCTTGATTTTTTTATCTTTAATCTGTTTTTCAAAAACAAGTAGTTCCTTTGACAATCTGAGACAGATGGAATATTGTAGAATAAAGAAGTTGCAGAGTTCCACGACAGATTTACCTTTTATTAAACAAAAAGAAGTAAGCGCTTTCGCGATCTACACAGATCGATTCCTCAGACTGTATTACAATGTCAGACTATCTAACCAAGCATTTTAAAGCTTTACCTATAAGCACATTGCAGTTAATTAGTCACAATTACCTACTTAAAGGTGTAAGTAATTTACATAAAGATTCCTTTCAGTAAAAACTTTTCTTAAAAACCAACACTTCTTATTAGCCATTGGCATTACATTGTAACAGGTTCTATCTTAAAAAACAACACAGATTATACAATATCATACATAAGAATATAAAAAATATATACAAATATATATGTAAAAAAAATATAAAGATAAATACATATTTATAAAAAAATTAATACAGCATGCCTATAAACTGCATGTATATTCATATTGTTATAATAAAACCTCCTAGCAAAGTCTTGACCATCTTGGCAGACAAAAATTAAATTATTTACTATACGCTTGAATTCAACTGAGAGGAATATAGACCTAGGACAAGGGAAACATACTGCATAACAAAGCATGGATACATTTAAATAATTTCATACAAGGGCATCAGAATCTGTTTAATGTTTCAGATGTCGAGCCTTTAGGAAAGGTTTAAGTGATACTGCATCATTTATATCTGGGTTCTTATCAGCATTCAGTTTTATTATCCACTTTTGTTCAGATTCTTCCGTTCTGGTTTTTATGTCACCTCCTCTTAGGCCTTCCTTAACTACCTCAAGCACAAAAAATTTACAGTTATGGTCTTTCCCTTCTTTTAAAATATGTTTGGCTAGAGCATTAGTTTCTTTGCCCGTCACAATGTCTCTAATATGTTCTAAAATTCATTCTTTTAACATCCTATTTGTTTTACCTATATACTATGCTTTACATATCTGACAAAAACTGAAGTATACTATATTATTAGTTCTACAATCTGCATACATATTTGCTTCTATTCTGAATTTATTGACTGGATGAAAAAAGGTAGTGCAAGTAAAAATGTATCTGCATGCTGTATATTTTCTACAGGGGTAGGTACCTTTCCTCTGTGATGTAACCTCATGTATGATATTGTGTGATTTATAACATAACTGCCTTTTTAAAGACATTTTGTTAATGAAGGAAAAGTGTGGTACTCAGTCTATCATTGTTTCCAAATCCTTGGACGCAGTTAGAATATTCCAATTCTTTTTAAAAACATCACAGAACACATTTATATCGCTGGTAAAGGTAATAGGAAAATGCAGTCTGATGTCATTTTGTTGTCTGTCCTTTGTCCCTTGGTTTCCTATTCCCTCTGAGAAATAAGGACGACCTTTGCTCCCTCTTTCAGCAAGTGCTTCATTGACAAATAAATCTATTTCAGATTTATAATAGCCTCTGCTGATAAACTCGTCCTTCAGTGTTTCAGTTGCTTGCATAAGCTCACTGTCACTGTTATGTATTCTCATGTTCCTAATCATCTGTCCTTTTAGGACATTTCTGCTAACATGTCTGGGATGCATACTACCTTTATGCAGTAAACAATTTTTCCTTGTCGGTTTCCTGTATAGACTAGTTTTCATATCCTTTAACCCAGATTTTTGAACCATAACATCCAGGAATTCAATTTTATCATGAGAATATTTATAAGTAAATTTCAAAAAAGTTGTTGTAGTATGCACATAATCTATAAAGTCTTTTAATTCAGTTTCTGACTTCCCCCATAAAATAAAGAGGTCGTCCACGAACCGTACATACCATAACACATGTTTACTATACTCATGTCCTTGCAATAAACATGTGTTTTCCCACTGCACCAAAGCTAGATTGGCGTAGCTATTGGCACAGGCAGTGCCCATAGCTATGCCTATCTATTGTAAATAATAATGTTCACCAAAATTAAAAACATTATTCTCCAAGACTATTTCTAATAATCCACATATCATTCCAACTTTGTCATTGGGGAATGATTGCTTATCAATAAGTAGTTCTCGAATCCTTTCAATACCCCATTGGTTAGGAATGACTGTAAAAAGAGAATTAATATCAAATGTAACTAACAGAAAGTCTTGATGTAATCCCTTTGTCTCTATACATAATTTCTGTAAAAAAGTCTTGGTATCTTTTAAAATTGAATTACATGTATCTAAAACAGGGTGCAAGTTCCTTTCTATAAAAATTGACAGTGGTTCTGTGGCCCAACCTTTACTAGAGACTATGGGTCTCATAGGGGGCACATTACATTTTTATGAATTTTTGGTAATCCATATATAATGGGAATAGTAGGGTGTTCTATTCTAAAGTATTTAAAAAGTTCTTCTGAGAACATATTCGTCATCAACATGTCAAAAAGATAAAATTCAGTCCTATCTAATATTCCTTTTAAGATAGTATTATTAATCTGTACATATGTTTCATCATCAGATAGTAAATTCATCATTTGCTCTATATAAAAACTTTTATCCATGACAGTAATGCCTCCGCCCTTATCTGCTGGTCTAATTACAATGGATTTCAAGTTGCATAGTTCATTTAATGCAGTCATTTCATCTCTGCTTAAGTTATAAAAATGTTTTGGTCTATCATGCTCAAAAACTTCACGTATCTCTTTTTTACAAACAGATATAAACAGATATAAATGACTCTACCATAGGATGTGGTTTAGGTATAAAGCTAAAAAGTTTCTTATAACAATTAATGTGCATATCATCTGTATTTTTAAAAATCGTTTTAAGAGTCAATGTCCTACCGAATAGTTTTAGTTCTTTTATTAATTCAACCATCTCAGTTTTCTGTGCCGGTATAAATGATAAACCCCTATTTAAAGCTGCTAAATGCACACCTGCTAGTTCAAATGAGGAGAGGTTCACTACCAGCCCCTCTGATTCTTGCTGCGGGTGTTTATTCCTGTTTGACCTGTTGCTGTTGTCTGGTTGTATCGTACAGGAGCTTTCCGACCTCTGCTCCTCGATCTGTTCTTTATTGGGAGATGTGTGTTTAGTACAAATGGCTCGATGGTAGTCCCATTCTTCTCCCTCAATTGCATTGAAAAAGGAGGTAAAGGGCCTTTCTTAGAGTTATTATTAACTGTGCCCTTAACATTTCTGCATACTATGGGGTTCCCTGGTGGTGTTCTATTCGATTGTGGTTCCATCGTACCAGTTTGTGTGGGCGTTTCTCTTCCGGGTGATACATTTCCTGTATGTGCCTCTTCTCTCTCAGTAGGTTGATGTGTATGTTCATCTTCATGTTCTGGTTGGTTGATTTGCAGGTTCCTATTCATATGGGATAGTTTAAACCAAGCAAACACTGCCCCTGTTTGAAAATCATTCATATCACACTGCAGTTTCTTACTTTTAATATTCTGCAATCTTTTTTCATATTGCAGAATGTTTTCATGTAAGGTATCCATTTTGTCAGCTATTACTTCCGTGTTAAATGTGGCATACAGTTCATCTTGTAATTCATTTAATTCGGTTGTCAGTTCTTTTTCTTGTGGTAAAAAGAAATTTATAAGTAGGTGCATGCAATCATAGCTAAGTTGCAGGTTCAGTTGTTGCCACTTTTTTAGTAGTTGAGGAAATTGATCTCCGTATGTGGGCATAGTTAGTAAACCTCTGGGTACTATTTTATATCTCAGTGATGCTTCCATGTGGAACTGCTGCCACTGCAGCCTTTTGAACTTGTAGAGTTTGTTCTCAATGTTCCTATACTTGTCTCGAAAGGCCATACTTGTTTCTTCATTAATATCCATGGAGCAATCTTCAGAGAACACAGGTTTTAGCATCAGAGGGTTATTATCCATAACCAAGATACGATTGAATCGTTCTTTCTGTATACAGGTATTAGAGTTATGTCCATGTAAACCATTCAGTTCTGTATCATATCCTTCTGCCATGTCTCAGTCTCTCTCCCAACAACACACCAATGCAAAGAAAATGGACCGAGTACTGAGTTCACTCTGACAACGACACAGAGTACCAAAATTGTAGAATAAAGAAGTTGCAGAGTTCCAGATGGAATATTGCGGGTGTCCCTCAAAAGATTTGAGCTCCCCACATAAATCCTTAACCTCATTGCCAGATTTCAGTTTACGATCATTGACAAGGTCCATGGTGACAGATCCAATAAACAGGGATGGCATTCAATTCTTAACAAGATCGAGAAGTATTGGATCATCAAACTGGGTGCTTTGTTTTCACCTGGTTTGAATGATCATTTATGAATACATTATGTATTATTATTACTTTTTGCATTAATTATGTTGAATGTATATTGTTCTTTTCATATATTTTTTATATTTTTTTCACACAGGAAACCATCTGAGCGAAGGGAAGAATTATGATTGGAGGGCTTACCTTATAAATATGTATGGTGAACTACCTTTGTGATTAATATTTTCTCCCACTGATCAAAGCCTTAGGGCTGAAACCAGTCTGGGATTTATTTATCTAAATAAATTGTATGTGTTAAACTTTACAGTTTGTGCCTTTTTCATACACTGACGTCTGGTGCTGGCTATTTTTTCATGTTTTGTTGGACTTTTGCCTTGCCTTACTTGCAGAGGACTTTGTTTTTGTGCTTCACTTCCTGCTCTGCTGTTGACTAGTCAGTGTTGGCACGGTTGGTGTCTGTAGTGGAGGTGTTCTCTGCTACTGGATATATATACATCATTCACAGCTCTTCAGTTTCCCTCATAGTGGATTTATTGTGCTTTATGGATCATTCCTACATGGACTAAAGTCATTCAAGGTTATGTTGGTAACCAGAATCATCATTTTTTTTATTATATTTACAACTTGGATGGATTATGTGTTTGCGGATGCCATTTTGGATTATCAGTATTAAGGTACTGATTGGTTAATTTTATGGTTAACTGTTTCTTATTTTGGCTATTTGGATTTGGAATTGTGGTGAATGTTTCGCTGTTTATAGTGGGAATAATTTCTCACTATCAGCCATTATAGTTGGAACTACATTAGCGTAATGAATGAATGCTTAAGAACTGTTTGGTGTTGATGTTGGACTGAATACGACGGACATTTTTTCTTTTGGTTGGGCTTAAACTCATTTGGGCTGGACAAGGAAAGCACGGAATATTGGTTCAGTTTTCTGGACACATCCAGGTTTCATATCATTCCTTTTTAACTACGCTACTTGGGTTAATCATCTCAACATTGTTGGCCATTTTTTGAGGACTTTTATTTCTTTTACATGTCATTATGTGTTTTACACTACTATTTTGGATTCAGTATTCACTGGCTACAAATAAGGGAGTTCATTTATAGTTGGAATATATTTTTTTCACTATTGGGAAACATTGTTGGGGATTCACTAGAGAAACAATTGTTTGGTGTTGGTATTGGGCTATAAACAATGGACACTTTCCTAATAAGTCACTGTGGTTGGGTTTTAACCCTTTGAGTTGAGTGAAAGTAAGCACGGAACATCGGTTCAGTGTTCTGGACACATGCAGGATTTACATTGCCTCTTTCTGATGCCATTTGTGATAACTATTACAGTATAATTGGACTTTTTTTGCAGGACTTTCACCTTTGCATTTATATGCTGGTGTTTCATTTATATGCTTGTGTTTTTCTTTATCATTTTAGAATGTGACCTTTTTGGTTATGCATTAATCAAATGAGTACCTTATTATTGGTGATGAATGCCTGATTACCAATACAGAAAGCATAAGTTGGGAGAGCTGCATTTGAGTAATTTATTAATAGGGAATTTGGCAATCACGAACAATTTTGGTCAGTTTGGAACTGTGTTGGATGTTCTTTGCATACATTTACAATCGGGATTTCTGTATTTCAGCATTCAAATGTTGATGGCCTATTATATGACTGTCTGTACCTATCTAGGTCAACTTTGACTTATATATGAACATATGTATGCTGTTTTTCAGCTGCTAGGGTTGTTGATTTTGATTTATAATTTACAAACTGGTTATTTGAAGTATGACCATTGATTAATCTGGCAACCGGATGAATACAGGGACAGTTGACATTGAATGAATCTCTAACAGGAGTCCTGCTTGGAATAGTCAGTGAGTTAATTTCACTGTGAATCATATTCCTAACTATGAGGAAGGTAAAGGAATGCATACATGTGCAGCTTTAAAGTTGTCATATATTTCAGTGAAGTGTTTTGGCACATCACTATATGATTTTGAACCGATCTAGCTTTAGATATTTTTAGGCATATGAGTTTATTTAGTTTCCTTACACATACCTGTATGAAGGGTGGAACTGATATAATATATGTTCATAAATATTATGCAGGGATCAACAATTTTGTATATTTAGTTTAGATATTTGGCCTAACACACTTTTCAGGCATATATATGTTAATATCAATAACACTTTATGGCTAAGTCATAGCTGTTGGTTATATATGATCTGTTAAGACGGACATTGATGTTGACATTTTGATATGAGATCAGAACCCTACAGGTTGGACAATAGGGATCAGGCACAGTGACATATTTATATGCATATATATTCAATATATTTTTTTCTCTAGGATTATCCCAATTATAGTGTTGATGCTATTTAGCAGCAGTTCTTTATATATTAGAGACCTGTCTGTGTAACATATACCTAAACATCTCCTATTGGTTATTTGTACACATATGGGACCTGATCCTTGAGACATTTTTATTATAACTATTGTTTAGTCATCTTTTCATTGGGATCACTTTTTTCCCGTAAGATCCCTTGTCTCCTCACTCTGGTCGGACAGTCTCTGTTGATCTCAACTTTTGTTGTGACATTGTTTGAATTTTTTCCACATGAGCATAAAATCAGTATCACCTTTGATTGTTTGCTGAATTCCCTAATCTATTGGTGTTTTCTTAACAACTCAGCCCTCTTTTTGGTTGCTCTTTTGAATCTGAATAGATTCTCTGCAGTGGTGGGCAGCTTATTGTTATGGATCTGGACATGATACTCAAAGCCCTGTGTGCCGATAAAAATGACATTGGAGTTTTTGGTAAATCCCATGATAATGGTACTGAACAACAAATGGATCCAGTTGACGGCTGCAACTCTGCTTTTAACAGACTGAATAAAGGCATGAAAAGTTTGCAAATGAACATTTGGCATTTGAGGCTTTTTAAGGCCTACATGAATAAAGACATCACCCCAAAGGGTTTGAGAGTCAAAATTCAACCACTTGTGGGCAAGATGGATGATGTCTTGACATAAGATTGGTATCAAGCTCAACAACAGGCTTCTATGACTTTTGTACAGATTCTCAGCTCATACTATGAACGGATTATAGAAACCAACACCAATGAGGTTAGGGATTTATGTGGGGAGCTCAAATCTTTTGAGGGACACCCGCAATATTCCATCTGTCTCAACAGACTGTCAAAGGAACTACTTGTTTTTGAAAAACAGATTAAAGATAAAATCAAGAAATTCAACAGGGACTTGACCGACTATCAAAGGGGTAGAGCATTTGATACATCTAAAACAGTTAGGTTTATGAAAACTAGACAAGTCACAGGGGGCAGAAACAAAAAGAGACCCAGATCCATTTTGAAAGGGTCTTTCAATATACATAGTAGCACATCTGCAGAAGAATCATCCACTACAGACACTGACATGACCAACACCAGGGAGTCCCCGGTCCTCAAAAAACAAAGAAGCCACACCCGCCCTTTAAACATGTCAGGAAGAGGGGTGGGAGAAAACACAGAAAACACCAAGGTAGATATTATAGAAGGCTTGCTTCAGGTGTTTACGACTCAATAGACTATAATATTCTGAATATTTCGAGGACTGTGATTACTGATGACCAAAAGAAACTTTTGAATAAAGGTTTGAACTATGTGCCAGGGTTCTTTGTGGGGGAGTCTGATATTGTTACTGATAACAGTTTTTGTCGTAGAATTAATCTTAAATTGTTCTTTGGATTCATGGAATGTTCTCAACGATTTAGTGAATTCAGATTCTTAAAATCAGACTTTGTTCCACCTATGAATAAAAATGTTGGCATTTTCCAACAGGCAGTTCTTAAGGATATTCATTTCAATTTGGGTCATTCTTTTCCTTTGAAACACAATCTGTTTAATGCTGAGCAAACGGCACTACAAGAACTAAGAGATAAAAACATTGTCATTATACAGGCTGATAAGGGTGGGGCTACTGTTATCATGGACACAGATTATTATCTGGGGGAGGGAAATGAACAATTGTCCAACCCTTCCCATTACATGAAAATGCTTATTGACCCTACGCCTAAGTTTAAGCAAGAAATTGACCAGTTTTTGAGTTTGGCAGCTTCAGAAGGTATTATATCTGAATCTGTCAAGACACATCTTATGGTGAAAGATCCACAAAAACAAATACTTTACCTCCTACACAAGATGCATAAATCCCTCAGCAAACCCGCTGGATGACCAATTGTTTCTGGTATAGGCTCTCTAACTGAACCCTTATCCGAATTTTTGACACTATATCTAAAAACACCACCTTTTTGTTTAGCTGGTCTACTTTTAGTTATGCAGTAACCTGGAGGAGTATTTGCTCACTGCATGCTTTTTTTGGTAGAGTAATATAGTTGGTATAGTGATGGGGGGTGAGCTGGTGGGATGAGCTGGTGGGAGGGAGGAGAGATGGGTGGGTGGATGGTAGGTGGACAGTGGTAGTGGTTGGGTGGGAATAATGTGGGTAGGATAATGTGGGGAATGGTGGAGGGAATGTGATGAGAGTGCAGTGCAAGGAGGAAGCAAGGAACAAAGCTTGTACATGTCAGCTGAGGTGAGGTGTGATAGTAGAGAGGAGGTGGAGTAGTGGTGTTAGTGTGGCTGTTGGAAGCTGTGGGTGGAGGGGGGAGGGTTGGAGTGCAAGGTGTGGGGGGCACTGGGGGGGAGGGGGAAGGGGAGGGGGTGGGAGTGAAGCGGGTAGAGACCCTGTCTTTTCTCAATTTCTCAGGTGGTGTGTGGGGGGGGCTTACAGCCAAAAGCCACTGCTCTCAGGGGAAAATGAAGATTGGCTCAAACAGGTAGACACATTACTCGTTATGATTCAAGCCAGGATACAAGACACCACTCAGTTTTTACAATTGGTTTCAGAAACCCAACCTGAACCAGGATGGTTGCTGTGCACTCTAGATGTCAAGGCCCTGTACACCAACATACCACACTGGGCGGGACTAGAAGCCCTTAAATATTGGCTAGATAGAGCCCAGTTATACCCGGTGGGATTCAACACACTTTTGGTCTGCATGGCTGAGCATGTGTTAGATAAAAATGTATTCCATTTTCAGGGAGAATGCTTTTGGCAAACTAGGGGTACTGCTATGGGAGCATCTTTTGCTCCCATTTATGCAGACCTCTTCATGGGATACATTGAGGAACAATTGATCTATGATCCCACATACAACATTTATATAGAGGAACTGGATGTTTGGCGTAGATATCTGGATGATTGTTGGATGGTCTGGCATTCTGATCAACAATATCTATTGGAGTTTGTACAATATTTGAACCAGAACAAATGGGGTACTGAATTCACACTGACTTGTGATTTATGTGAGATTAATTTTCTGGATGTTACTATCACTTGTAATCCAGATGATACATTAAAAACCAAAACATTTTGCAAATACCCCCAATATAACAACTTGTTACATGCTACCAGCATGCATCCCAGCTACATCATCTGGAATATCCCCAAATTCCAGCTTCTCAGAATAAGAAGGATTTGTTCCTCTGAAACGGACTATACAGAATCTTAGCATGACTTGGTAGGCAAATTTAGAGCTAGGGGCTACAGAGAATTTGACATCCAGGGTGCCAGGCAAGTGGCATCCAACTCGGACAGAACATCACTTTTGACTTATAGGGAGAAAAGCCAAGGTGAGCAGGTGGATAACATTAGCTTAATTACCACACATGGATGCAATATTAATATGATCAGAAATATTATTTCCAAACATTGGAATATTCTTTATGCCAATGATGAATTGACATCTATTTTGGGACAGACTTGTCAGTATGGATATATAAGAGGCAAAACATTAGGTTCCTTCTTCTCCCATTACAAAAGAATGAGCTCTGGGGGCATGGTATGCCACCAACTGACCATGACTGGGGATAGGCTTTGGGGTACATACAGTTGTGGACATTGTTCTTCTTGTCCATATATTTTCACATCCAAGCAGTTTTCTAGTAAAAACACAAATTGTGTATATGACATGAAATTTTGGGGGAACTGTAACAGTGATTGGGTTGTGTATCTTGCGACATGTACATGTGCTGGTTTCTATGTCCGACAGAAATCACGACCTCTCAGAATGCGAATGTCTGAACATCGTAGTGATATGCATATTAAAAGGGACACCAACACTTTATACAGACATTGTCTACACCACAACTCTGCCAGATTTCAGTTTACGATCATTGACAAAGTCCATGGTGACAGATCCCATAAACAGGGATGGCATTCAATTCTTAACAAGAAAGAGAAGTATTGGATCATCAAACTGGGTGCTTTGTTTTTGCCTGGTTTGAATGATCATTTATGAATACATTATGTATTATTATTACTTTTTGCATTAATTATGTTGAATGTATATTGTTCTTTTCATATATTTTTTATATTTTTTTCACACAGGAAACCATCTGAGCGAAGGGAAGAATTATGATTGGAGGGCTTACCTTATAAATATGTATGGTGAACTACGTTTGTGATTCATATTTTCTCCCACTGATCAAAGCTTTAGGGCTGAAACCAGTCTGGGATTTATTTATCTAAATAAATCTTATGTGTTAAACTTTACAATTTGTGCCTTTTTCATACACTGACATCTGGTGCTGGCTATTTTTTCAAGCATTTATAACAGCCAATATCACTTTTAAATGTATATGTTTTGGTCCAACATTTCTGTTAAAAATACACTGCACTTTCATCTCCAAAGACATTATTGCCATGGCAAAGTCTGAGGTGTCTGTTATTACAGGCTATTTTGGAAATAGAAGGAAAAATGGGAGATCTGTATTCTGATAAAATTGATCTCTATACCAAAGAATCTCTTTTCACAAAAGTCAAAACTGGAATCTGGAATGTCAGGGGATGTTGATGCTGGTGTCATACAGATTTTAAGTACTACTAAATTTGTCACATGTGGAGTTTTGCCAGAGGAATCATGAGAATAATTGATGCCACGAGACCCAGAATCCAGAGAAAATCCGGGGATGAGATAGAAGTCTGAGTGGAGAAACTCTGGAATAAATGTTGAGCTAAGGTATCTGGGAGACACCTCAGGAAAACAATCCTGTGTGAAGGATTTAAACAAGACTTTTACACAGGCTGGGGTTCCAGGAGAACATATAAGAGATTTTACCCAACAGAGATTCCTGACACTTTGAAAAAAATTTTCCATAGATAAGCACATTATCTAAATAATGCAAAATGTTAATACCTTGCAGTCTGCATTAGGCTATCACTGTAGCTAGACACTTTGTAAATACCAATGGAGCAGTGGATAGATCAAAAGGTAGTGCAGAGAAATGATAATGTGATCCAGACACAGAAAGCCTTAAGAAATGTCTGAAATCTGGAGTTATATGAATATGATGAGCATATTTTCAATATTAGGTCACCAACAATTCAAATGGGAAATTACAGGTACCACGTTGTAAAGGGACAGCATTTGAAGTTGGCCAGTACTGCAAAATGGTTCAGGAAGGAAGAAAAGATGCAGAACTGGCCTCCATGAATCTTCTTTCTCTGACACCTGAAACATTCTTGAATAAAATCTTTCTCCTAGATGAGGAGGAGGGGTAGCTTCCTTCACCCCTGACTCATCAGGTGTCGAATGACAGGATGGAAAAGAGGAGTTTGAATTGACATCAGCAATCATAAGCACATTTCAAACAGTAAGTAGCCACTTGAGACATAGAAGTAATCAGGTTACACAATTTTTTTTTCTCAGAAGAGGAAACAGATCTCATAACATTACTCATTTTCTCAGAAGAGGCAAACAGACTTTAACATATGACCTTGAGAGTTAAGAATTCTAAAAACAAGTGTTGCAAAAGAACACACGTTGTTCCCAAACCTGTCAAGAGCTATCCCATCCTTGTCAGAAAAGGAGGGATTGGTATTAACCACATATTTTGCAGTGGTTAGTTTCACCAGAGAAATAATTGCTGAGTCTGATCTGTTATTAGTGTTTCAAACCTGCTAGATGAAATTGAGGAATTTTATACAATTTATTTCCTTTCTTAGGAGCAGCAGGTTGGCTGTCAGATAAGTTACTATGCTGAAAGAACTGGAGAATTGGTGTTGGTTCAGGAAAATGCAATAGCAATAAATCATAATACCTTTTCATAGACAGAAGAATGTCATAATATTATCAATAAAATAATTCATCCTAGAAATCATTTCAAAAAAGAAAATCCTTCAAAGGGACTGTTAAAAGCTATGCTTTCCTCAAAGTCTGTATCACAAAGTACTTTCAAGATGGCTGCACATTGAGTAACAGTTTAATTCTGGCTCTCCCAGTCTGAAAACAAAAACTTGTCAAAGAAGGCCAGTGGACCTAGATTTCTGGGTAAATTTCAGTAACTGGCTAGTACATGCATTGCCTGGGTGCAAGAAAAAAAAAAAGAAATATATAGGACCTGGAGGAAAATCAGCTACAGAAGGTAAAGAAACATAGACTGAGAGAAGTACTGCAGTTGTTCAGCAACAAGAAGTACAAGTTTTAGACATGACTTGCAGTAAACTAGATGAGAGTATAAAGCAGCTGCACACAGAACTGGTTAAAATAAATGAAACATTGATGGAATATATCAACACAAACAACAAAAAACTGGAAAAAAAATGGAAGAAGCTTTAAACAGTTATTCAGATAAGGTGACAGAACTGCAAAACTCAGAGACTGAAATGAAGAAAAGGCTGGCTGAATATGAGACTGCACAAGAAGAGATGTTTCAAATAATAACAGAGTTGGAGGATCGAGCAAGTAGGGATAAGCAGAGATTTTATGCTGTATCAGAGAAGTTGGAAGAAACAGACTATTAATTTTATGAAAGCACAAATAAGCAACTGAAAGTACAAACTGGGAGTTAAGAACTACTAAACACTCTAAAAATAGTATCCAACAGGCTCCAAGTAGTGAAAACTGTATACGTTTATTGCTATGAAGCGCTTTTTGTTGCTGTGGTACAGCAACTTCATCAGATAGTCTATCTACTACTTGGAGCCTGTTGGATACTATTTTTAGTACAAATAAGCAACTGGATTGGTATTCCACAGCAGGAACTGTTAATTGAAAGGGCACATTGTGTATATGCTCAAAATCTGGTTACTAGAAAACAACTTAGACCTTTAATAGTAAAGATGCAGTCTTATTGGCAGAATGAGTTGATTCTGACAAAACTGTGGCACATGAACAAAGTGCTAGAAGTGAGAGATGGTAGAGTGTTTGTAGAAAATGATTACTCAATGTGTACACCAGGCAGAAGAGGAGTAAACATATTCCATTACTTAGGGAAAGTCAAAAAGCAGGCTGCAGAATGCTAAACAGAAAATAAGGGATTACCTCAATAATATACATGAGTTAATATACATGAGTTAAAAAGACTGCTGTTAAGCAACTGTTATTTGATAATAACTCTAGAACGAAAACTTTTAGCACAAAGACTCAGGCAACAAAAGTAGAAATGGCTGTCACCAAGCTTAGGGAGCCTATAACAAGGAAGATGACAAGGGATCTTGTAGAAGTATTAGAAATATTTTGAAAAATCTATGAAAGTCTGTATAAAGAAGAGAAATATAGAAATCAAGAACATATACAAATGGAAATGTGTATTGTAGAATTAAATATGCCATGGTTAGAGGTACATGAGGTTCAATTACTGACAGTTAGGATAAGAGGAGATGAGATAAAAATGGTGATATATCACCAATCTACAGGAAAGTCCCAAGGAATAGATGGTATTCCTGTGGAAGCTTGGAAAAACTGATAAAGCTCTGGAAGGTTTTGTTTAACAATATTTTAAGAGAAGTACCAACATCCTAGAAGAAAGCAACAGTAGCTGTAATACCTAAAGAGGATAAAGGTCCATCAGATCCAGCTTCATACAAGCCCATTTCAATCCTTAATCATAATTATAAAGTGTTTATGTCTATAAAGGCTAAAAGAATAGCAAAAGTGATACCAAAATTGATAGATATGGATTAATGTGGTTTTGTGTATGGGAGGCACACATTTGACAACATTAGCAGAACAGTGATAATCCAGAGGGAAGCAGAATGTAAGAAGATGCCACTGTTGTTGTTAGGTCTTGATGGAGAGAAAGTGCTTGACAGAGTAAGCTAGGACTTTATGAGCAGAGCAATGGAAGCATTTGCATCCCCTGATAAAATTATAAGGTTGATTAGGATATATGAGGGATCAGAGGTGAAAATTAAAGTGAGTGAGGTCCTCTCTGATAATATCTGCTTGAGCACAGGAACCAGGCAGGGTTGTCCTGTCTCCCCTTTGTTATTTGCATTATATTTACAGCCATTAACAAAGAAAATAAGGGACTCAAAAATTCAAGGATATAATTGGTATGGCAGACAAGAAAAGCTGTTTCTATTTTCAGATGTTTTATACCTGACAAAACCAGAAAGGGACATTACAGTGCTGTGGAACATACTAAGATAGTTTCAAATCTTTTCAAGATACAAAATTAATCATGTTAAAGCAAAAGCAATAACGTTAAACTATGTACCCACATATGAATTGCTTCAGCAATATCCATACTTATAGGAACATGATAAAATGAAGTATATAGGAATATGGATTAAAATGATACCAGTGTGGCAGCTAAGGGTATGTGGGAAGAGATTAAACAAAAGATAATACAAATACTATGGAAATGGAAGCTCTGTTATATGGATATTGATGGTAAGATACAAGCAGTTAAAATGTTTTTAGTCCCTTTAGTTTTATACACAGGTCAGGTAGATTTTTATCAACCAGAGAAGAAGTTGTGGGTAGTAATTAATAAAGAGCTGAAGGATTTTATATGGGAGGGGAAGATGGCAAGAGTCAAGTGGGATAAGCTTATTCTTCCAGTAGAACAGGCCAGATTAGGATTACCCGAGTTGAAGGGGTATTTCAGAGTAACACAGTTAAGGCTCCTACACATAGCACAAGCAGAAAACTCTAATTCAAAGTGGAAAGATATGATGATGAAATGGGGGGAAGCTCAGGGAACAACGAGAGACTTGCTTTTGGATGCAGATCTTTAAGGAGAACAATAATAATCATACAGAATATTATATTCATAAAGTAGCAAAAGGTATTCTAAAAACTAAACAAATACGGGAATGGAGAAAGGAGATTCTGCTTATAGGGATAACTGCAATTAGGGATACAGACAACAGGCAAGAGGAGGTGGGAATATATTGGAGAAAACTGGCAAAGGAACCAAGGTATTGAGAGCAAATAACTAGAGAGGGAAAGGTAATAGAAGGAGGAGATGCTAAGAACTTATTTGGACCGCAAGTTAGAGATTGCCTTCTGTATCGAGGATTGATATCAGAGTATAGGCAAAGAGAAAGAAATAGGGGGGTCCTAAATGAAAGACCAGCACTGGTAGCATTTTTGGTAGAATCTAGAACAGAAGTTGCCATTAAGAAATGAATACTTAATAGAGCATATAAAATATTGCATGTTAACTATAAGAATCAATCAGAGGAGATTAGGAAGGATAGGGAAGAGACTGGAAAAGCAACTCACAAAGAAACAATGTGGGGATATATGTATGTATCCCAAATATGCAACAAAATCTAGAAGACTTAGGATCTTTGCCTGGAAGTGTTTACATAGGTGTTTTTATACCCCAAGAAAGTTCCAAAGAATTTTTCCCCAGTAGACAGCAAATGTTGGTAGTGTGATGGTGAAGAAAGAGGTAAATGACAACATTTTCTGGGAGTGTAATGAGTTGGCGGACTTTAAAGATTGATTGCAGACTGTTCTGTCGGGGATGCTGGGTGAGCAAATTGGAGTAACTAGGGAAATGATTTTTTTTGAACTATGATACAGAATCCGAATTGCTTAGACATAGCAAGGCCTTACTGAGTCTAATTATGATGAATGCCAAAAAAAGCAATTAATAGAAAATGGAAATCAAAGACTAAACCAACTTTACTAGAAGTAACAAAGATAGTAACAGATAAAACAACTGGACCTGGCATCTGTGGAAAAAGTTAAGAGCAAATTACATAGGAAAAAATGGGAAATGTGAGATCAATACATGCAGAGGAGGAATGATGTTTAAAAGAAGGCAGGATTTGAATGGCTATGTAATGGTTGACTGACAATGACGGGATATATTGAAAGTGATGTATAATCTTTGCAACTACAGTTGTGTTGGCACAGTTTGTAAGGTATAATGTTTGCAACTGAGATTGTGTCATTATGGTTTATTTTCATTTATATAAATGTCCCTTCACAATCATTTTATGGTTGAAAATTTGAACCGCTTCAGAAAAAAAAGAATCTCATTTTATCTTGCCAGAAACAGCTGAACTAGAAGAGTCAAGAGCCTAAAATAAACCCTGAGTTAAGTCTAACTAGACTTAGCAGGTGGTATACATCTAGAACCCTTTTTACCCTTGGGTTGAGGGCAAGACTGTCTGCAAATAAAAGCAGATTTAGAAGGGTAATTTCACTGAAACTTAGGGACAGGTGAAACAAAAATATGTTTGAACTCTTGCAAGGCCTTGCTCTTAACCCGGAGGGATTTAAAAAGTTAGCATCAGTAAAGCCAAAAAGATTTTTATTATCTAGAGGAGCTGCCAATAATGTGCCCTTAATGTCATCAGGCAAAGCATAAAGATGAAGCCAGGAGTAACATCTCAAAACAGAAACAAATGCAGCAGCCCCAGAAGAAGCATCAGCTGCATCATAACTGCACTTAATGGAGTGGCGAGCTACTTGAGAGGAAGAAGCCAACAAGCAAAAGGCCAAAACCTTCCCTTCAGAGTTAGGAAGGTCAGAAACTACTTGAAAAATCAGAGAAAGAAGGGTTAAATATATATAGTCATATGGGTCCAGTAATTAATAGTCCTAAAAGCCAAGGTGGCAGCAGTATAAATCTTTTTGCCCAGCAGTTCCATGGCCCTACTATCTTGTCTGAATAAAGCAGCTTAGAAGAAAATTTAGGGTTTGTCAGAGCAGACAGCAACCACAGAAGGATCAGACAAAGGATATTTATATAGAAATTTAAAATTATCAGTCACCTTGTAAAATCTGTCAGGTCTCCTGGGAGCTGGAGGCTGAGAATCAGGGCTGCAGAAACTACTGCTTAAAAGGTATCCAGGAGGACAGCCAGAACTGGAAGAACAGCAGAAGGCTTGCAAGACTTCATCTGGAGGAGTTCATAATACCTCTCCTGGCTATCAGAAACCTGAGAACAATCCCATTTGAAGAATTCCATCATGCGTGAAATAGTGTCCCCAAAGGAGAGCTCTTCTAAAGGAGAATTTGGACTGATGGAATCCTCTTCCTCGTACCCAAAATCCAAAGGGGAAGGGATCTGAGAAGAGTATGGTAAATACTCTTCCACAGAATCCAGGCCTTCATCAGAAGACTCTTGCTCCCTAGGACTCTTAATAGGAGTAGAAGACCTGGGAGTGCCAGGCACAGAGACCCTTTGAGGATGTTTTAAAACAATCCCAGAGTAAAATCCTGCCATTCACATTGGGGATCACTAACTGCAGGAGAAATATGCTGGGTTTTTTTTTTGTTTCTTTTCCTGCAGGATGTACACATGAAAAACCCTAGAAGGGTTGAACCCTTGCCGAAACTCTACAAGTGTAGTAGGAATTTCCTCTCATACTGCAATCTGCAGAATCCCTCTCAGTCCCTCAGATATAATCAGCAGAGGCTCTCCCTCAACATCTGGAACAGACGTTTAGAAAACCTCCAAGGACATGTAAGAAGTTGGATCCATGAAGGCCTATGATGGAGTTGAGGCAGAGGAATCTGAAGCAACAACTGGATGATCCTCCTGGCTTTCATCAGTCTCAAAAGAGACATCTGGGGAGGCTGGACAGCAGCTGTATTAGACCTGTGTTTTCTGGCCTTTTACTTGGCCAACAGCTGACCTTCAGGACGGGAAGACTCCACCATAGTACTTTGTGCCAGCAACTTCAGACACTGCTTTTCCAAGTAAATAGAGAAGGATGATAGGTGACTAAGTAGGGTCTTAGGGACAAACACTTGGCAGACAGAACACTGCGTATGGTCATGAGAAGCATCAAAACAGAAAAGACACTGTCAGTGATGATCTTTATGAGGAATCTGCCTCCCACACTGACACTTTCTCTTTCTGAATGACATGTAAAGCAACAACACTAAAATAAGAGAAGATGTGGAAGAATCCCACCAGGGCACTTATCTGAAAACTGCTTGGCAACCAGCACAGGATGGCATTCAGACCAATGTTCGATGATGGTGTTCGGACTGGTGGCAAAGAAGTTCTGAGGTGTGTGCATCTGTATGTCTTCTTCATGCCCTCCTCCTTGTGCAGGGAGCATATATGTCACATACGATGCCTGCAAACACTAAAGGCTTTGGTATACAGGCCAGACATCAGGCTATCCTTGGCAGGAGATCCCGTATATAAGGAATACTGCAACAATGATATGGAAGGACATCAACCATAACAGACATAATACATCCATGCTGTTGTCAGACCTGTTACTGGTGTTATTTTGTGTGGTGCCCTGTCCTAATGAACATTCCAAAGCTATGCTGAGATGTGGTGTAGGGCCAACCAGTTAGCTCATGTTCTGGCTTATTGGCTAATGAAAGCTGTATTTTGAATAACTTTGGTCTGTAACCAAGTTTGCTGTGTTGCCACATTGACTCATGCTGCATCTATTTAGAATGACACAACTAATTAACTAAAGACAAATATTTTGTCTTGTTGAATAAGACATCATTCATGTTGAATGCATGACCCAATAAAGGGTATTCTCTTGACTTCCAACATGTGCATATAAGTTTCAGCATGCTTTGCTGCATTCTCTTTTATTGGAATATGTTTGTTTTACAGTTAAGTATGCATAACTGTGGAGATTGGTTGGGGTTTTAAACTGTGTCTTGAGGGCACCAAAGGATGATAGCAGGTGGACAGATGTGGAAAAGGATGTGTTTTGATGATGGCACTTGATTGTATTTATTATTGTCTGTGTAGAAATGCCACCAAAATGGTATATAAAATAGCTATTTGCACCCATAATAACTACATTTCCTTTGATGATGGGCTTTTCAATGTGACCTGCATAACCATTGTGTAAGGAGGGAGCCATATAAGGTAACTAGTAATTGCCTGTCAGGTGGTACACCGTGGTATTGATACCTACCTCGACCTGTACAGATTCCATTCACATTGTCTTGTAAGATCTTCTCATGTAATATGATGCTTATGAACGAAAACAGATACTTTACCAAACACCCTAATAATGGGCGATTTCAACTACCCCACCATTAACTGGGAAACTACTCATGTACCAACTCCTTCGCTCAACGCTTTCTGGAATTCATAAACTCCAATGCCCTGGATCAACTTATCCACACCCCCATCAGGGGCAACAATATCCTAGATCAAGTCATTACCAACATGAGTGACCTGTGTTCCACACCTGAAGTCAACGCCTCATGGTCCGATCCGACCATAAGCTATTTACCCTAGATATCCACATCCTGCCCCCACCCCCCATTAAGGAAACCATGGTAAAAAATTTCTCCAAAGCCAACTTCATGCTTCTTAAGACAGAAGTGGTGAACTTCATGACACCCATGCAGATGGACAATACAGTTACGACTACTGAATCCTACACAATTGCACTTTATAAGCACTTACATGAGTGCATGGATCGTGCTATCCCAAACAGAACCAAGACGCTATCCTCCAAAAAAAGGATGCCAGTCTGGTGGTCTCCTGCCATAAACAAACTGTACAACAGAAGGAAGAAACTGTTGCAAAAGAGAGTAAAATCCCATGAGTGGAGGAGCTCCATGGTCAGCCTCAGTAAGAAGCTGCGATCCCTGATAAAATCCTCCAAAGCTAGTTATGAAAATAAAATTGCCACTGATTCTAAAGACAACCACAAAGTATTCTATAGCTATGTCAAGAATCTCAATGGCAACACTCAGATCTGCTCTGAGTTACAGCACAATGGCACTAAATATACAGACCCAGCTGATATTTCAAACATCCTGGCAGATAGGTTCAGTGTAACTTTACCCCCCTCTCACCCCCTAAAGAGCCCATCTCTATACCGGAAGAATGCAAAGTTCCTGTAATCACAGTTGCACAGGTAAAAACCACACTCTCCAAAGCCAAGAACATCACATCCATGGGACCAGACAACATCCCAGGCTGCATTCTACATGAACTACAGAACGAACTGGCACCTCACCTAATTACCATGTTCAATCATAGCCTCACCTCAGGCTTTGTGCCTGCTGAATGGCACACAGTGAGTGTTATCCTACTCCACAAGGGGGGGAGCCACCACGGACCCTGGGAACTACCGCCCCATTAGCCTGACGAGCCTGGTCTGCAAGGCCATGGAACGTATCATCATGGAACTTATAAACAAAGACATTGGTAATCTCCAAACTCTGGACCCCACCCAGTTTGGTTTGTAAAAGGCCGATCATGTCTCCTAAACCTGATAGACGTCTTTGAAGTAGTCACCAAAGCCGTAGACAAGGTGGTTCACACAGCCTATCTAGATCTTGCCAAGGCTTTCAACACCATCCCCCACTCTGGAATTATAGATAAACTCACTAAACTAGGTGTAAATCCCTATGTCACAAGATGGGTTGCCAACTGGCTCACTGACAGAACCCACACTGTGTAAGTAGCAGACTCCAAATCCAACTTCAGACCAGTAACAAGTGGAGTACCACAGGGTTCAGTCCTGGGTCCTCTCCTGTTTGGTATCTACTTCTCTGAAGCACAGGCTAACACAGAAGGTCTTTGGCTAATGAAGTTTGCAGATGACTGCAAACTAGGAGCCATAATCGAAACTCCTAACGATGTGGACATCCTACAAAAGCGCCTCACTGAGACAGATGCCTCGTGTTAAAGCCATGGCCTCAAGTTCAATGCCAAAACGTGCATTGTCATCCTCTTTGATAAAAACTCTGTACCCATGAGCTACAACATAGGCGGTAGTATACTTAACACTGAAAGTGTGATAAGAGACCTTGGGACACAGGTGGACAGTAGTCTCTCCTTTGATAATCACATCGCCACAGTAGTCAGAAAATCCTTCTATGTGGCACACCTCATCACAAAAGGTTTCTCATCCAGAAAAAAGAGGTCATTGTTCCCCTCTACTCATCACTCATTAGACCCATTATAGAGTACAACACCCCTTTTGATATGTACCTCACAAGACATCTACAACAACTGGAAAGGCCACAGAAATACCTCACAAAGAGGATTGCCGACCTCAAACAGATGCCCTATGCAAACTGTCTCAAAAAACTCCAGCTTTACTCCATCATATATCACCTACTCAGAGGTGATTTCTGCCTAACATACAAAGCTATGTCAAATCCAGAGCTGTTGGACATGCTCCACTTAAAGAAATCCCAATCCCTCCGAGCTACACGCTCTAGGGACCTAAACCTTGTCACCACAATAAACAGAACATGCCAGAGGGATAGATTCCTGTCCCAGAGACTTTCCATACTCTGGAATAAACTACCTATCTAGATCAAACAAAGCTCCTCATTAGAACTCTTCAAGAAAAATCTTGATGATTGGATGGGAAATAGGAAATTCACCATGGGATCACCTCTGTGGCTCTGCTCGATGGTGGCACAAGAAAATCATTTTCTTGGGTGGCAAAAGCCAGGGTACCTTTTTGGCTGGGCTTGTATAGGCCTCAGGGCCGATAGCCTAGTACCTACCTAAGAACCTATGAACAAACCCTCATCTTCCTGTGCTGTAACTGGGAGTGTTTATGTAACATTAACCAGATTGCAAAGGTAAATAAACACATAACCATGACTTTTGGGTTACTTTCAGGTTTTCTGGGCATCATTTTATGCAACTGTTTTAAGACACCAGTACCTTTACTATGCATCTGCAGTGTAAGATTTATCACACTTCATCTGATACTACTGTTGCGACACCTCTAAATGCCTTAGGGCATTGTCTTCAACTTAGGATGCCATGACTTTTCGTCATGCTTCCTTCTACATTTATTCATGGAGGAGTTGTGATGTCCGTGCAACCAATTCCTCTGCTCAGCATGATACCTTTAGTTCTTTTATTACTTTCTTGTACTGACAGTCAGGGTAACTGTTATTCATCAGGCTTTACAATTTATGCATACTAGCAGCTAAGACATCTAAATTGTACCTTATCTGCAAACTTTATGATCACTCTTTAGAGAAACTGTTAGTATAATCTTTGTATTTATGTAGTGTTGTTGCTGTGAACTATGGAGACTTGGCGTCTAGCACAGCTTTTAAAAATGTGTACTTGAAAATAAAGTGTTCCAGCCTTTTCTTTTTATACCCCATCCAAATTGGCCTTCCTTGTGGTGCATGTACATTACTGTTTCTGTAAATTCCTACAAGGTTTGGTCATCAGACTATGGGGATGTTTGCTAAGCTGATGACCCTGGGCAAACTATGTGGATAGAAAAGGTTTTTGTAGCAGCGTATGGAAAACACTACTTAGACTAACTGAAGCATTCACACTGTTAGGGACAGTGACTATAGGTATTCTATCATGGTAAGGAAGAAATATATTGAATAACATCTGGAAAATGCTTAATGTAAGCATCTATGAATATATGTTATTAAAGCAATAGTAATAGAAAGCAGAAAGCAACATCACTGACCTGCTTGAGAAGTAAACACATCTAAGGACTGAATTGTTAATGTAAAGATCTCTCTGAAATGAGACCATTCTGTAATATTATCTTTCAGACATATCCATGCCTGTGAGCAGCCAGTCATCATCATCTTCTTTCGGCTGTTCCCATTAGGGGTCACCACAGCAGTTCACCTGTTTCCATTTCTTCCTGTCCTCTGCATCTTGCTCTGTCACACCAACCACCTGCATGTCCTCTCTCACCACATCCATAAACCTTATCTTAGGCCTTCCTCTTTTCCTGTTACCTGGTAGCTTCATCCTTAGCATCTTTTTCCCAATATACTCAGCATCCCTCCTCAGCACATGTCCAAACCAATGTAATCGTATCTCTCTAGCTTTGTCTCCAAACCTTCCAACCTGGGCTGACCATCTAATATACTTATTCCTAATCCTGTCCACCCTCGTCACACCCAGTGCAAATCTTAACATCTTTAATTCTGCAAATCCAGCTCAAACTCCTGCCTTTTTGTCAATGCCACTGTCTCCAACCCATATAACATAGCTGGTCTCACTACCCTCTTGTAGACCTTCCCTTTCACTCTTACAGGTGTGAGCAGCCAGTATGAATTATAATCAGTGCATACTACAGGGCATGGTTTCCGGAATACTTACATATGTAAAAGCATTTTGTAACATTATTTTCTGTGAAAGTGTTATTCAGAGCAAATGAGTGAGCCACACAACTCAACCTCTTCATGCAAGAAATCTGGACAAAGACTGGCAAAATGGGGTGACAATGGCCCAAAAATAAGAACAGATTTTAAATATTACTCTTATAAGCTTAGAAAGTTGCTAGAGTAACAGGATTTGTGTTAACATATGTTTTCTGAATGAGTTTAAGTCTGAAACTCAATTTGTATGTCAATATTTAGCGACTTCAATCCTCACATTATCCCAGTCACTTGCCAGGAAACCACTAATTTTATGAGGAGTAGACCAAAAATATGAGCCAAAAATCTGGACATTCTGCAAAAATCTGTACAGCTGAGAGGTATGGAGTGAGTACTTTTACTGGCACACCAGGCAGCTTGATTTGTGCATCTGTTGTGCATTGTCATGCATTGCTGAGTAATTAGCTGAATCTTGCAGGGCAGGAAATGTGATACTAAGGCTGGCTGAGGGAAGGATATGACAGGAGTAACTTTAGAAGCAGCTGAAGCTGAGAAAGTTTCACTGTCTAAAAAAGTCTGTTATCTCAACGATGAATGGAAGTCTTTTTTTCACAGAATGTGTTAATAGATCAGTAGGAAACACATTTGTAAAAGGCATTGAAACAGAGTTAATGATATATTTACTGAGGCCTCTCAAAGTTAGCACTACTTCTCAGTTCTTCCATTCTAAGTGAATGGGACTTTGATGTGACAGTCCAGCCATGGGCATTGTAATGTCATAAACAGTGCTCTCAGAGTGCAATATGGGGAAAATTTAGCCTTACAAGAAAACAAATTCTCACCAGGATGTCTGCCCCTAGGAGAGCATTCAGGGTTACAAACAAAATGAAATTACTAGTGAATATTGTTTTCTTGTGCATACTGGTTTGCAATGTATAGAAACTCAGGAAAAGATTAAAGTGTGTATTTTTTCAGCTTTTTACATAGTGATCCTTTAATGTAAGATGGTTGTTTTTTGTGCTCAAGTGATAACAAATAGTTTAAATTCAGCACTTCTGAATCTAGCCTATGCTATTTAAAGCAGATGAAGCAAAATATACAAGTGTAGAATGAATCAGTCACAACATCCAAAATAGTATAAAATGAAGCAACAGTTCAGTGAAATGCAGTACACAAGTGTAAAAATGGCCTAAATTCTACTTATTTGTTGAAAATTTTAGTGGATACCTTCTATTGTCTTAGATGCACTCCAGATCTCTGGCTAAGAGTGCCAAACGATGAGCAGCTCCAGTAAACCAGCACAAATGCAGTGCTTAAATATAAACAAATGTAAACAGTTCTAACCATACCTCTCAACCTCTTAGGGCAAGAAATCTAGACAAAGTTGTATATAATGGGGGGAGGCCCAAAAATAGGGGCAATTTTTAAGTACTGCTCTTGCAAACTTAGAAAGTTGATAGAATAACAGGTTTTGTGTTAGCATGAATTTTCTGAAGGGTATGAAATCTGAAACTAAAATGTCTGTCATTATTTTCTGACTTCAATCTTTAATGGTTTGGCAATCTTTTGCAAGAGAATCACAGTTTTGTGAAAAATGGACACATTTTAAGAAACAAAAATCTGGACATCCTGCAAAAATATGTACAGTTGAGAGTTATGGAACACATTCTACCAGTAGAAAAGCCCCACACAGAGCCTTTATTCCAGAAATCTCCAACTCAGATGGGTTCTGAGATACACACTTCTGCCACAAAGGTATGAGAACAAATGCTATACCTTTCTAACTATTATGCCAGCCCCCAATTTCAGAAAAAATAATATTTTGCAGTTAAGCAGTTAAATACATTTACATAATTTCTCCTCTGCAACAATTAGAATTCCTTAATGTTCAACAAATAATGTCTTTAAGGAGGGGAAGGCTGTCTGCTCACCCCTTAACTTATATATACCTACTCCTTAGTCACAGCTAGGAATACAAAGCCAAGCAACAATCTTATTAACACAACAGTCAACCACAGCCTGTTTATCTTCAGCACTATTTGACATAAATTGCATTTGACATATTGTGACATACTACAAACAAGTCCACTAACTGGACAGTTGAAAATTAAGAGAGAGTACATGAAGCATACTCTGAAATCAGGAAACCAGAATGTCATAAAGCATCTTTCTTGTTTAACAAATGTTCCTAACAAAGCTCTGCTATGCACTTTTCAAAGATGTTATAATGTTGCCTCATGGTAGGATATAAAAAGTAGCCAACACGGACACCGCCAGAAAGCTGAACCAGCTTTAAAAGATGTAATGCACTTCATATGACCATATTTTTGTTTTATGTGTGACAGAGCAAAGTGCATAACAGCTTTTAAAGCTGCTGCAGAAAAAGAGATACTTGTTTCTGGACTCTGTCTGTGAGGCAGCATTAAGTGTGCTGCAGCTTTCAAAGCTGTGAAACACTTTATACACCTACAGTTTCTCTTTTCTTTTTACATTTTTCTTTTTCTCTTTACCTTGAAGTATACTAGAGCACCTAAAGCTCCAGGAACTACAAAGAATCATGTCACAGCACTAAGTGTATTACAGCCTTGAAAGTTGTAAAAAGCTTAGCACTCCTATAGTTTTTTTTCTCTCTGTAATTGGTAATACTTGGGTCAGATACAACTCTGTGTACAAAAAAGGAATATGATCGGGTTCCTAAAATCAAATTGAAGTAGTTATATGTTTTCAAAATGGATGTCAAGGTTCACCCTGAGTTCAAGGTGAATTACTTAACATCCATTTCTTCAAAATAAACAAGCTGGTTATAATTGGAGACATGATCATAATCCTCTATGTATGCAAAATTCACCCAATATATTTACAGTGAGGCTGCCAGCCCAGCTAGCTGGAATTTTGTAAATAATTCTGTCATTTGTGAGTATTAATATGATTCATATGCTTGTGTTACAAATGTAAGAAAGCTATATGTTATGTGGATATTAAACTACTGGTGCAGAAGTGCGTGTTGAATTCTATGTTATGTACTGAGCTTCGAGAATGCAACCACAGTGTGCCCTGCTGGAAAAGAGCAGAAATGTGTATAAACTATATGCCTATGCAAATGTGTGTTTTCATAGTAGAAGCTAGAACATACAGAGTTAACTTGCAAACTCTGAGGAAAATAAGTGAAGAGTTTTACAATTGTGTTTATCTCAGAAATAAGACAGCCTGTCTACAGCTAGAAATTCTTTCTATTGTCTGGAAACAGAAATAATTACAGGTTTCAAATGTAAAAGTATTTAACTGTTTTACAATTTCCAGTTGTAGGCAAACTTCTGAGAGATAAGTATTTTTCACAGAGAGTTGTTAAATTATTTTGGTATCTGTTAGCCTGGGAACTGAAGGTAGAGGTGACAACGAGTGATGTCATCCAGTTGACCCAGCAATAATCCATTGTTAATTTAAGAACTATCTCTCAGAGAAAGTCTGTCCATTTTGCATTTGTCTTTGGACCTAGAAACATCCTCTCATCAGCACTTCTGCCTTGCTAATAGTAAGTACTAGATTACAGTGATTTCTCTTAGAGATAGATAGGAATATAGTACGAGTAGTTTAGATGTTTTCTGTATTTATGTGAGACTGTCCTGCAATGTTTTAAAATATTTCCTGTGATTCTGAACTCTGTAGTCACTGTGTTGAGTTATTGAGTATTGTCTTGTGCTTTTATTATTTATTATTAAATATATTTAAACCTTTTAATTGTGGCTGGTTTGTTTAGAGATATTTAAGCTTTTAGGGTACTTGCATGTGATTTGGTGACACTGTACAGGCCACTCCTAGATTGCCTTAAAAGTATTGGACACACTTACCATTTGGATAATAGTAACATTACACAGTAGAATTGGTCACATTTGTAAGAGCCTTATAGTCGCTGATAAAGAGCTGGTTGGTGGGAGTGATAACTACCTTTTAGTCTGGGCAGAAGGGGACATAGTTCGTAAATCTGTGCCAGCCTTTCCCAGGAGTGCGTGTGTGTTTGTATATAAATCAAATCTCAAAGTGTGTGTGTCAGGTACTTGGACAAGGACACAAAGTACTGGTTGGACAGAGAGGGTGTAAGAGGTTTTGGCTTGACCACTCGGCTGAGATCTTAAACCTATAGCTGTGCCAGTGGGGAGTCTTATTGGGGATCTGGAGAGAGAGGGAGAAACCAGCCCCAGACTGACTGTGATCTCTGTGTGCTCTTAAGGGAAATTGTACTTGACTGTATGTGTACTTGTCATCCTCCTAATGTGCACATCCCTCCCTGGTGCTAATGTTGAGGATTGAGGCTCCTTGATTACTGGACAAGTGCAGGGGCATCACATTTACGTGTGTGTGTGTGTGTGTGTGTGTGTGTGTGTGTGTGTGTGTGTGTGTGTGTGTGTGTGTGTGTGTGTGTGTGTGTGTGTGTTTCTGTATGTGTGTGTAAGTACATGCATGACCTTTGATCTAATTGCCTTTTCATCTAATCACAAATCACTGAAAAAAAATTTCATTGTATCACATTTCATAGAAAATTTAATGTACAGCAAATACTGTTTCAAAACTTTTTGCTTTTTTATTATTTTTGCAGGATGATAAGAACCTCTGCACCCCCACAGCCTGTCCATGCCACTCTTTATTTAAATATACTATCTCCATAGCCACACAACCATAGAGAAAAGAGAAAACACTACACACAGTAAATCACTGCTGGCACATAAATACAAACATTCCAGAGACAGGAGTACAACACAAGATGGCACTGACAAGGGAAAAATAGTCCCAGAGGTTCATTAATAGCACAGCTACATCACAGCCAAGCCAACATTATTCACCTGCCTAGTGTGACGAGCAGCACTGCTAATAAGCTATGCATGCAGCCAAGGCACTTTATATGAGAAGGAGCCACTCCTTGTGGCCACAGCATAGGCTCACACCCAGATTGTGGTAAGCCACCTCACAGCCACATCTAGCTACAATAAGCTAATACCAAGTGTGCATGAGAAGCCACGGTAGCAGGTGCATGTGCATAATGTTTAATGATGTCAGCAGCAGAAGATACAAACATAAGTATGTGAGCAATGGAAAGTCAAACTACACAGACCCTGAGGCAGGAATTGAGGTCATTAACAGAAGTCATGGAGAGGGTGATTTTTGATGTGCATCGTGAGTTGCATAACAAAACATTACCTAGAAAGTAAGAACATAAACATCTATAACAATAAGGCCGTTTTAAGAAAGTGAAGTATACACAAGGTATGTGGGATATAATGTGGCGTAACACTCTGCATTATACCTAACAACAACAGGAAATGTTATCCATGCACCTATGCTGTACAGTGAAGGTGATTACAAAATAAAATATGGTTGTCCTGAGGTGGATCAGTGCAACACATCAGTTCACAGGCTAGTATGTCCACATTATAATGTAAAGGTGAAACACTGCAGACATTAGAGTGCAATGTATCATAAAAACACCTACCTCTAAAATGTATAATATGTGCAGGCAGATTGCTGTAAAAAAAAGAAAAAATAGTCCTCATAGATACAAAATCAGAACTCCTGCAATACAATGTGCCATCGAGCTGTCTTAAAATGGATAAGTACTGAAGCAATCATTATGCAAATAGCTTACAACATATCACACATCTGTAAGTACACAGATCAATCAAGTAAGTCATTATAGCCATTAAGACTACATATGTCTTAAATGCCCTCTTCAAAAGTGGCAGTAGAATCCACAAAATTAATCACATGAGGCAAACAAAATGACAACATTACCTACATAATATACACCTTCATAATTCATAGCTGAAATTCAGGTGAATGCAACACATGACAACATTACAAGGGAAATAATCATAATAAAACTGAACCTTGGCTTATGTCACTGATATGCTCTAAACCAATGCAGGGCATGCCACAAAAGCAATGGTAGTAAAGGTGGTTGGAAACAGCACATTTCAGATGAACAGAAGAGTCAATATCAGGACAAACAAAATGTTGATATCTGAACACCTGACTTCATTCAAGTACATATTCATTAGGCTGGTGTATTAGCAAGGAATGCTACAGGAACACTCGTGAATGAGGTGACTGGAAAACACTTTACAGGGGAACAGAAGAGTTGATATAAGGACAAATAAAATTTACACAGCTGGATTTGTATCCCCTGACTTTTCACATTGATATCTCCAATTTATGGCCATGAGTAAATGTGACCACAGAAGAAGGTATACTGAAGAGGTGTGAATACACAAATATCGTGGAAATGCAACAATACTGTAGAAGACTGTAAAATGAACATGGAAAAATGACATAACACAGGTGGTGATTGAAAGCCATCATCCCTTATACCCGGCACTGCATGATTTTAATGATGCATGGAAAATCTCAAATTCACACATCAATTTACCATATTTAACACTTGTATGATACATTATTAGCACATGATAAATGGATTTATCAACATTCTACAAGGTACATTATCATGGAATGGCACCACTGTCTGCATAACCAATAACCCACACAAAAGTGTATTAGCAAATAATGCCACAATAGATTTTTTCATAACATTAAATTTGTACACACAATTTGCAAGGAATGTAAAAACACTGTGGAATACTACATATTATCACCCATGTTTACAACATGTAACACTCATATACTCACAAATCGTCCCCTAATGTATTGGCAAGATACACAACAAGTTATGTCCAGTCTAATGCTTGGTATGATATGGCAATGCAACTATTAGTGCTAACTTCTGTCATTATTGTCCACTCAGTGGTCACCTGAATTGATTGATAGTTGCTGAGTCCTTAATGCAGTAGAATATCTTCCTCTGTGTGTGTGCTATAACATCAGGTGTATCATTCCTTATACCTACTCAAGGACACCGGGTCTATATCACGATATTGAAAAGACCAGGTATCAAACAGCATTTACATCAAAATTGCTGTTTATTGAAGTCGCTCTTGTGGGGGGCTGTGCCCCCCACCCCCGCTAATTATATATACCAACTCCAAGATCGCACTACAGTGAGAAAAAGGGAAATTTTCCAATCTTCACTGTACAGCGATCTCACAATAAACACCTCAATGAACGGCATTTCTTATGTAAATGCCATTCGATCACCAGTCTTTTCAATTTGGTGATATAGACCCAAGGACACCAATAATATACCCTGCCAGCTGTTATGCAAATTAAACTGTGATTTGACAACAGCTGACAGGGTATATTATTGGTGTTCTGCAAATTAAACTGTGATTTGATTTCTATTTCTTTCTTTATTATTAAATATTCATAATGAATACAAAATACAAAACACATAGCATAAATTCTCAGACAATCCATAAGTAAAATAACAATACCCTAAAAGAGGCTATAAAATTAGCTTTGCATTCACATTAAATATAATCATAATAACATGACATTTCCTTTCAGCTATCTAAGATCCTCCTTCCAACATCTCATAGTTTCATAGTTTCATAGTATAGTACTAGGCTATATGCCCTGGGGCATTTGTAAGCCTAGCCATAGTGATGTGGCTATTGCCACCCCATGAAATGGTACATAAAATGTACAGAATAAATTTAGAATACTGTGCCTCTGTCTAGTAGTGACACAATGAAGGTCCCCTTATATAATAGAATTAGTTTACTGTGCCTCTGTCTAGCAGTGACACAGATGTGACCCCTGGGGTAAACTTACGATCTCCCATCCACTCATCAAGATTTCTCTTGAAGAGAGTCAGTGAGAGGCTCTGCCTAATACGAACTGGGATCTTGTTCCAAAGCATGGGAAGCCTCTGGGTTATGAATCTATCCCTCCAGCATGGCCTATTCATACTTGTGCCGAGGTTTAAGTCTTTAGCTCTTGTGGTCCTGATGGATTTGGATTTTTTTTGAGGTGGAGCATGTCCATCAGATCCTGATTGGACATGGCCTTGTACGTCAGGCAGAGATCACCTCTGAGCAGGCGGCATGCTACTGAATAGAGCTGAAGTTTCTTTAGTCTGGCAGAATAAGACATATGTTGGAGACCCTTTATCCTCTTGGTGAGGTACTTTTGTGGTCTCTCCAGCTGTTGCAAATGCCAGGTGAAGTACATACCAAATGGGGCATTGTACTCAATCATGGGTCTGATGAGGGAGGAATATAGGGGTACAATGACATCCTTGGATCTGGATGTGAATCCCTTCATTATGAGGTGTGCAAGGTAGAATGTTTTTCTAACCACTTTGGCAACGTGGGTGTCAAATGAGAGGTCACTGTCGACTTGGGTCCCTAGGTCTCTGATTACTTTTTCCGTACTCAGTGGATTGCTGTCTGTGATAATTTGTGGGTACTTTGTTTTTCCCAAAGGGGATGACTATACATTTTTGGCATTTAGTTTAAGGCCGTGACTCCGGCACCAGTTGTCCGTTTCTGTGAGGCCTTTTTGTAGGATGTTTGTGTCTGCTGGTGTATCGACTATGGCGCCTAGTTTGCAGTCATCTGCAAACTTTGTCAGCCACAGCCCTCCCATGTTTGCTTTAACATCTGAGAAATAAATGCCGAACAAGAGGGGTCCCAGGACAGATCCCTGTGGGACACCACTTGTGACTGGCTTTGAGTCTGACATTGCTCCAGAATTTTAACTTTATGGGTTCTGTCCTTTAGCCAGTTTGCAACCCATCTAGTGACATAAGGGTTTACTTTTAAGCTGTTGAGCTTATCTATGATGCCTGAGTGGGGTATTGTGTCGAAGGCCTTAGCCAAGTCCAGGTATGCTGTATGGACTGCTTTGCCCTCATCAATGGCTCTAGTGACTGTTTCGAAAAAGTCAACCAGGTTTAAAAGGCAGGATCTGCCCTTTACAAAGCCGAACTGGGTGGGGTCAAGTGTCTCTAGGTCCCCTATGTCTCTGTTTATGAGTTCCATAATGATTCTTTCCATAGCTTTGCAGACCAGGCTGGTTAAGCTTATGGGGCGGTAGTTTCCAGGGTCTGTAGAGGCACCCCCCCTTGTGGAGTGGGACCACTGTTGCTGTACGCCAGTGTTTAGGCACATATCCTGAAGTAAGGCTAAGGTTAAATAGCATTTTTATGTGTGGGTTTAGCTCCTCTTGGAGTTCACGTAACACGCAACCCGGGATACCGTCAGGTCCCATTGATGCTGTGTTTTTTGCTTTGTTTAGGGTGGTTCTCACTTGGACATCTGAGATGACAGGGAGATTACATTCAGCTGGGATAAGTATTTCTTCTTTTGGGGGTGAAGGAGGGGAGAAATTTGCACTGAACCTGTCAGCCAGAATGTTGGCAATATCTGTGGGTTCAATGTATTTTTTGTTGTTGTGAACCAACACTGAGCATATCTGAGGGTTTCCCCCCAGGTTTCTAACATAGCTGAAGAAGTCTTTGTGGTTATCTTTAGTGTCCTTAGCGATTTTTCTCTCAAAGTTGGCCTTCGATGTTTTTATGAGAGAACGTAGTTTTCTGCTAATGTTGATCAGAGATGTCTTCCCTTCATGGCATTTTGCTCTGACGTGCAGTAGCTTCCTTCTTTTGTTATACAATTTGTTTATGGCTGAGGTCCACCAGACAGGATGCCTACCTTTGGTGGAGAGGGACTTGGATTTGTTTGGGATTGCATGATCCATGCATTCTTGGAGATGTCCATAGAAAGCATTTGTGAAGGATTTGGCATTGTGGGATGAGGTATCCACTGGCACAGTGGGCTTAAAGGATACCATCTCAGTCTTAAGAAGAGTTTAGTCTGCTTTTGAGAAGTTTTTCACTGTGGTCTTTTGTGCTGGGTGTGGAGGTGGGATATGTATATCCAGGGTGATTAGTTTGTGGTCAGATCTCACTAGTGAGGGGTATACTTCCGGTGTGGAGCATTTTGTCCCCATGTTTGTGATGATCAGGTCTAGTATATTATCTCCCCTAGTGGGAGAGGTGACTAGTTGTTCCAGTGCATTTGAATTTATGAATTCCAGGAACCTTTGGGCTAGGGTATTAGGGCTAGAATAATGTATCCAATCTATGTTTGGGTAGTTGAAGTCTCCCAGTATGATCGTATTTTGTGATACATTCATATCCTCCAATGTCTTCAGGAAGGCTGAGTGGGTTTCTTGAGATTGGGAGGGTGGTCTGTAACATGCTACCAGTTGTATAGCAGTTTTGCCTATGGTTAGTTGCACCTGTATGGTCTCTGATGCTTCATGTGTTGCTACTAACCTGGAGGTGTGGGTGTCCTTGATGAATATGGACACTCCCCCTCCCTTTGTGGTTCGGCCTGGGTTTTGGGGCCGAAAAGCATGATACGAGGTATAGCCTGGTAGCACTGGGGTGCTCTCATGAGCCTTGAACCAGGTTTCAGTTACTGCACAGATGTCAATGTTCTCCATGCTGAGGAGTGCATCAAGTGCCTGCATCTTGAGATTTAGACTTCTGGCGTTGAGCAGCATTACCCTTAGTTTTTTTCCATTTTTGTTTTCTAAGGAGGTGGGTTTGTCTTTTGAGCCTGGCCTAAAAAAGGCACTATGGGGGTGGCAAGAGCCTTAGCCAATATCCGGAAGCCCAGTGGTGACAGGTGCAAGCCATCCCTTGCGAAGCAGCGTGGCTTGTCCAACATGTCATCCCAGGCAGACAGACATTGGATCCCCTTAGAATGACACCAGTACTTGAGCCAATTGTTAAAGCTGATCATCTTGTCTTTGTATTGTGGTATCATTCTTGGTGAGGGCAAGATGCTGCTCAGGGTCAGGGTCATACCAGCCTGGGCTACATAATCGGAGAGCTCCTCTATGTCTCTTTTCATGTAGTCCAGGGAGGTACGTCTCAGGTCATTCACACCAGCATGGACAATGATGGAGTCATATTTGTACTTGCTTTGGAGTGACTTGAGTGCGTGTGTTATGTGGCGGATCCTAGTTCCCGATAGACAGCTCACAGTCACCTTCTCCTTGTTCAGCCTGGTCAGCGGGACATCAGTGTGTCTGACTATAGAGTCACCTATTACTAGTTTATCAGGCAAGGTGTTTGGCCTTAAGGGCTGTGATTGGTTGACACACTGATTTATTGAAATATGTGTTGCATGTGTTTTGTTTTGAGGTGGTGAATTTTTGGATGTCTGCTTTGGGAGCCTCTGTTGTTTTGGTAAGTTTTTTATTAGAGCCTCCGAGTATGTCTTTGTGTTTTTATGTGTTTGGTTTGCAGTTGTGGTAGGTCTATGTGGGACTGGGATTGTTGTGTGTGTGGTTGCCATCTCCTCCTGTCTGGTCATGCCAGCCCTGAGTTGAGGGAGTTCAGCTTCCAGTTTGGCTATATAGTTGCATCTCTCACATGTATTTGTGTTTGTTGGGAGGAGGAGAGGGTTGTCTGTGTACATGAGACAATTGTAGCATTGTCTCAAGATACCCAGATTGACCAGCTGAATTGGAGACGACGCCAGTAATCTACCACTCGACATGCTAGAACAGTATAAGGGAGTGCTGTACCTTTAAGGGAAGTGGATATTCACAGGGGTGGTAAGTAGATGTAGTGCTTTACTTAGTACAAGAGTACTTACTTAGTAGAGAAGTATTGAGAACAAGTGCTAGGCTTATAATATAGTGAGTAGTCTGGTTATACTGAGAGTAGAGCTTCCTTAAGGGAAAATTTGAAGAGAAGACTTGGCAGAGCCAGAAAATGTTTAACCTTGTTTAACCAGCACTTGTTTAACCTTGTTTAACCAGCACTGCGCTATGCGCACAGCCGTGCAAACGTGGATTTTAAACAGTGAACTACAAAAGAGCTAGAAATGGTCCAAAACAACCAATTACTACAGCTTCTTGTGCTGAGGTCACTTCCTACAGGGACAGGTGGGCTGCTCAAGGCTCCCCACTCCCACTGGTGAGCAAAGAAACTTCCTTCTATCCAAGTAAGGTAATGGACAACACAGGAACTACACCACAGCCCAGAATACAGCAATGCCTGAGGACAGGAGGGAAAACAAGGATTATTTTTTTGTTTTTTTTTTGTTTTTTTGGTAGAAACACACTCAAAATACTACTTCATTTCCAACCTCCCAGGACTCAGCCCATCCATGACCTTCCACAGTTAAATACAGCAAGCAAAACCCACACCTAGGAGGAACAGGTCTATATTAAAAAGACAAAAGCTGAAGTCCGCGAATGCCATAAAATCGACACATAAACGTCGATCTATGAAAACAGCGAAAGACAGAAACGTCGAAAGTCACAACACTGAATGAATTCCTGGAAGCAACAGCATCATATAGGTAAGTTAAACCTAAGTAAACAAACATACAGTAAAACAGTTTTCCAAATGTTTTTGCAGGGGAGCAAGCCCCCCTGCATCCCCCACCCCCCTACTTATATATACCAACTCCGAGACCGCACTACAGTGGGAAAAAGGATATATTTCCTCATCCCCATGATCACCCAGCTGGCCAGGGAAATTTGTTCGGCGTTGTGACTTTCGGCGTTTCCGTCTTTTGCTGTTTTCGTAGATCGACATTTATATGTTGATATTATGGCATTTGCTGACTTCAGCTTTCATCATTCTCATATAGACCCAGGAAGAACCTTTTTCTCAAAGATACATTCTCATTCCTTAATACAGACGTCCAAATGGGTCTATGTTTAACCATCGAAAAACATTTACATTGAACAGCTAAACATCGAACCCCATCAAATGTTCATTTCTTCACCAGGGAAAGTAAATAGTTACCCAACACTTTCCTGTTTCAAATCTACCCAAGTGGGGGGCTTTGTCCACCACATCCCCAATGTGGGGGGCTTTGCTCCCCACACCCCCCCAACTATATATACCAAATCTGAAACTGCACTACAGTGGGGAAATTGGCAGATAGGAAAGTGTTGGCCAACAAGTTACTTTCCCATTCAATGAAATGAACATTCGCTGAATGAAAGTTTGATGGTTAGGGTTCGGTGTTTAGCTGCTCTTTATAAATGTTATTTGATAGTTAAACACAGACCTCTTCCAAATACCTCCTAACCATATCACAATCCCAGAACGTATGTATTAGACCTACACTGGTCTCCCCAACAGATATAATTTACATCCCTTTTTGCCCACATATGTGTTGTGATAATGATACCAGGAAGTTATTGTTTTTAACGTAGTTTACTATTGCATTGTGATTATGTAATATTGACAGGCTGAGGATTACTGAACAGCATACAAAAACTAGGTGAACAAAATCCCAACCTTACTGTAATGACAAGGTGTAATTTACATGTACTATACTAACTGTATTATCCAATATGCATTGTACTTATGTATTACAAGGTATGGGCTGTAAGTCAGGCTTCTATGATGTACAGCTCACTGGATGTAAGCTCACCCTACCTAACTCATGTTTCTTTGACTTTTACAGCGGCTACTGGCACCACAGAACAAGTTACACAGCAAGTGTCAGAAAGTACACATTTGAAAGGATCTCATCAAGAGGGCTTGTGAATTAAATTGGCCATGGTTAAAAGGGAGTCCAACAGTATGTTAGTCCTTTTGTTCCTCCTAAAAATACTATTGTTATTAATGTTTTTGAAACATTAATACATAAGGAAATTAAATGGGAGTATAATATTTTTATGAAAAAACAAAAAAACATTCAATTTAAACAAGGAGGAGTGGCTGGCATTGCAAAATTTACGTAAGGAAAATGAGAATGTGTTTTTTACACAGGCAGATAAAGGAGGCAACTGGGTTGTCCTATCTAGGGACAAATATAATAAAATGGCCTATGACCTGTTGAATGATGTGAATGTTTATGTAAAACTAGATCACGATCCAACTAGCGAGTATAATTTATTGTTATTGGAGTTAATGGAAAGGGTGGAAAGGCTGGGCTTTTTTAGTGCTGTTGACATTAAGAAACTTTACGTCAGAAATCCCGACATTTCCAGGTTTTTTACTATCCCTAAAATTCACAAAAACATCATTGATCCCCCAGGGAGACCTATAGTTTCTGGTAAGGGATCTTATCAATGGAACGTGGGCATTTTTCTAGATTCACAGTTAAAGGATCACACCTTTCGGGTGGCTTCACATATTAGAAATAGCAAGGATTTTTCTAATCTTGTGGGTGGCATGGCTTGGGAGGATGATTTTTATTTGGCCATTGTTGGTGTCAAGGCCCTATATACCAGCATCATTCATGAGTTGGGAATAGAGGCAGTAGCCAGGATGTTGGGGGAAGGCCCGAAGACAAATTATATCCTTCAACTGTTGGAATTTTGTTTAACTCATAATTGTTTCAGGTTCAAAAATCAAATTTCTTTGCAAAAAGGAGGTAATTTGCAGTGGTGCAGTGGTAGCATTGTTGCCTCACAGCAAGAGGTTCTCCCATTCGATTTTCGGCTGAAGTGCGGGGAGTGCCTTCTGTATGGAGTCTGCAGGTCATCCCCGCGGTTGGGTGGGCGTTCGAAAGATATGCGTAAATGGGCATGCCTTTGCTGAAGGTTGGACATTGAGCTGGCACCTCGGCTTTGGTGAAAATCTAACTGCCAATCATTAGCGGACCGGAGATCCGCTCTGGTGGCCCCTAACCGGGAAAAGCCGAAAGAACAACAACAACATTTGCTAAAAGGAGATACTGCTATGGGTGCCTCCTTTGCTCCATCTTATGCCATTATTTTCATGATTTTTTTTGAACATGAGTTCATTTATAATACAGAATTTATTTCTTCTAAAGTAGTCATTTATAGACGATATATAGATGACCTCTAAAGTAGTCATTTATAGAAGATATATAGATGACTTGATTTTTGTGTGTAAAGGAGAAATGAATGATTTTGAAAGGTTTATGATGGACTTGGAAAAGAACAGTTTTGGACTGTCTTTTACATTTGAGTCACAGGGAGTTGACTCATTTTTTGGACCTAGAACTATATGTGGGTTGCAACAGAACAGTACATTTTAGACCGTATATGAAGGAAACGGCCACCAGCAATTTTTTTAGCTTCCAGCATGCACCCCTCTCATCTCTTTGATTCTCTTCATTATGGGGAATATAAGCGGATTTTTAATAACACATATGATAAGAACATTAATCAGGAAGAGTTTTCCAAGGTAAGAGACAAATTATTATGCAGGGGTTATGCATTGGATTTATTGGTCAGAACTGAGAAGAAAATATTGGTCGTCCAAGATGTGGAAAGAAGTTCTGGTAATAGTTGGGGTAGGGAAGTACAAGTTTTAAAGGAGGAGGTTAACAACGGAGATGGGGGAAGAATATACTTTGTCAGTAGATTTTTACCCTTCTCAGAGACATTAAGCAATTTGGTTAGGAGATTTTGGCCTATTGTTGCACAAGGGGATATCACCAGGGATGTATTTCCAGAGAGGGTTAGTTTTTCATATAGCAGATTTCCAAATTTGAAAGAAATGCTTAATGGTAGTGGTAAAAGAAGGAACAGCAGCATCCAGGTGGGATGTTTTCCGTGTTCCAAATGTAAAGTTTTCCCAAAGATCAGGAACCTAGATGGGATTAAGATTAATAACAAGGTTTATAAAGCTATGCACAGGTTGAACTGTTTGTCCAGGGGAGTCATTTACATCATAGGATGTGGTTGTTCTCAAGTTAAGTGGTATACTGGGCAAATGAAGAGACAGGTTAAAAATGCATTTTGGAACATTTGGAGGACATTAAACATGGTAGAATGGACAGCCCAGTTGCCTCACACTTTTGGACTAAGCACAGAGTGTTAGATTCTTTGTTTTTTAGCATATTAGCTAAACCTAGCCATTTATATGGGGAAGTGTTTAAGAATAAGTTGTTAATGTTGGAATCTAGATTTATTATTAATTTCAACACTCTACATCCTTCAGGTTTAAATTTGGAATTAAATGTTTGATGCATTATAAGGTTAGGAAACTTGGGGGAAATAATATTTGCCTTACTGTTTGTCTTAATGTTTTTAATGGTATGTGGATATTTCAAACATTTTGTATCACTTTAAGGGAAATGTTTTATTAATATGGTGTCAGTTAAGAATGTGTAAATTAATTAATTTTGTGTGAAATGGCATTATGTAAAAAGGTTGTGTTTTTGGTGCATAATTTATCCCTTGAAGGTGTAAGCTGAGGTACCAGGAGACATCAGTAAAGTATTTTTTGAACCTGAAGCTTGTGTATTTATTGTTTTCAGTTATCTTCACAGTGTTTGAATAGCACATCCCAACAGACTTTGTTATATCACGTCTGATCAATAAGTCATTAATACATGTTATCAGTTACTTATCACAGTGCTATAATTTATATACATCATTGGAGTTGAACCCCTGCCTGCCTAAGTCACATCTTGATTTGTACACTAGCTACTAACACCACATAACAAATTGTACAACAGTTGACAGAAAGCAGACATTTGAACATATTGGATCAACAGTGTGCATGAAAGATTTTGGCCATGGCTAAAAGGGAGTAAAACACTTAAAGGATCAACCCTCCGCCTGTGAAAGTGTAGAAACCAAGTAGAATTCGTAACATAACATCTGTTCACTAAATCATTAATGCATGTCATTAACTGCTTTTCAAATTAATACGATATGCACCTCACTGGCTTTGAACCCCTGCCTGCCAACTCACATTTTCTTGACTTAAGTACTAACTACTGCCACCACAGAACAAGTTATGTAACAGCTATCAGAAGGCACAAATTTGAAGGGGATGTCACAACATTGTGGAAGATTTTCAAATGGGCAATGTTAAAAGAGACACCGGTAATCAATGGATCAGAACCCTCTACATACTCAATTGACAATATGAGCATCACATTAGGAGTACATTGAGCCATGGAAACTGTCACAGTTAAAATAATGTCTACTCATGCATATATCACTATTGCTTTTTTGTGCAAAGAGGTTAAACTCATTCATGTAATAGTCTACATACCAGTTTTGCCATAGGATGTGGAGTGTCACTTACTGCTTCCTAACTCTGAATAGTAATCCTGCTTGCCTGCTAACCTGCATTATAGGTTCATAGGTGTTTACTAGGCTAACGACCACAAGGGCCTTTTTAAGCCTAGCCATGCATCCCAAATCTCTGATGAGTTCTGATTAAAACCCATTGTCCATGTTTGTGATGTTTTACATGTGTTATATAAGATGGAATGCTGGGACTGGAAATATGTATATAAATAAATATATATATATATATATATATATATATATATATATATATATATATATATATATACATATATATATATATATATATATATATGTGTGTGTGTGTGTGTGTGTGTGTATCTGTCTAAGACTGATGCAAGGTATAAATTATTGCAATGTAAACCATGTCTGAGTAAGTGATATGCACATAAACTACCATCGTCAATAACAATTATCTCTAGCACTTATGAATTTGAAACTGCAATAAAAGAAAATCTACAGAACTCTTGGATCTGCCGCTGTCTGAACCCTACCTAACTCTCTTCTCCCTTTACTATTTTTCTTCATTCTCTTACCATTACACTTTTTACCTAAGTTCTTATCTGTGTTTTTTCTAACTTTCACATTAACTTATTTTGTTTGGCTGTACAATTGTATCCTAATGCAGACTGACATATATGGTACCTTAACTTTACACTTTACTGTTTGTAGGTAACATTTCTTCAGTACTTTATATTTATAACTGTACTTAAAGCTTTGTATAATTGTTGTATAATCTTGATTATTACTATTTTGTATCACTTTCTTTTTATGGAGCTTTTCTCCCCAGGCCTCCACTGGAAAAGGGCTTATGCTCAGTCGGACACTCAAGGTTAACAAATGTCGAATAATTAAATAAATAAGTTATTAAGTGAAGCCACGGAATGACTTCTATTGCATGTGTCTAATAAGTCATACTTGAAGGGAATGTTAAGAATGGGAAACTCCCAATACACTGAAATACAGACTGAGCAGGATGGAGGTAGATGAGAATGGCAGATATAACAAAAAGATGTAAAATCCATGCCTCACATTTTTTTTAATATCACTGCATTATCCAGGTTTGCAAGTATGTCTACCCATATAGGGTCATCAGTGAGACATTATCATGTATGTTGCAAAAAATGGAGTCCTTGTTCATCTTTCGGCTTTTCCAAGTTAGGGGTCGCCACAGTGGAACTCCGGTCCGCTAATGATTGGCAGTAGATTTTTACGGTGCTGAGGTGCCAGCTCGATGGCCAACCTTCAATGAAGGCACACCCATTCATGCATGTCTTTCGAACACCACTTGAATGCAGGAAAAAATGGAGTGAATTTCAATATTTCATGTCCTGATAGTCAGCCTACCCGTTGAATGGCAGACTGTCGCAGACTGATGAGGAAAAGGTGACACTGCATCCCACCCTCAGTGGATTGGAACCCTGCATCAAGTGAATTGGAATGGTCTCATCACAACACTCATATTTTGAACCATGAGAGCAGTTACAAAGAAAATAATCACCCTACATTACTTTTACTTCTGACACTTTGCTTACTGAAGCACACTGTCCTTGAGATCAGTTGTACAAATGATGGCAAAGTCTTAGTGCGTGCGTAGGAATTGTGATGATAGATAGCAGTAGAATTTGCTAAACAATGACCAGCAACGCTGTTTGATGCCAAGCATGGTGCAATGGATAGGTACAGAAATCGCAGTTTCTGTTTATAAGCCACACATTGCCAAGTGTATGGTGTGTTTATCTATTTTTAGACCAGAGGGGATAGAACAGATAATAGTCTTTGTGTCTGACATACTTATGAGTGTTTGAGGAATTAAATCATTACTATTTTATCAAAATATGACACTATCTATAACGACTAATTGAAGCTATTCAGTTTGATCCATTAGTGCAATGATTGCAATGACTGTGTAAAGTTGGATGTCAGAGGTAGGTAAGAGTGGGATGTTAGGTAGCAGGGACAGACTAATATGATGCCAGGGTGAGGAACAGCACACTAAAGGAGGGCAGATACATTTGCAATGGAGATGTCTGACATACACATGGCAGAAAATGGAAAAGGATGGACTGTATTACCTGACAGGATTGGATATAGACACAAAAGGAAAGGGGGAACACCAGGGATGGGAATAGGATGGGGTATTCCGAGATGCATACTCTGCCAGATTCGACACACTGGGAAATCACTCCTAACCCTGGCAGCTATCACCAGTGGGTCCTGCCTCAGTAACAGCAGGCAGTGCTGGGCAGGGAAACACCTCAATGACTCACTGGAGCATGTTTTCTATATGACTGATGCTGTCATCAAACTTCCAGTCCATAAACCTCCCCACACATCTTGCTAGCATCTAATTGTTGACATAATTAGCCATAATCTGCACCTCCACTGGCACCACTCCTGGTGGGTACCGGTTCATCATCAATCAGGGTAGAGCTACCTGATGCAGGTGATGCAAGTAGGGCAGGGGTTGCGGAATCACCTCTGGCAGGCTGTAACCCAAAAGTGCTGGGTGACTCTTGTGGTGGTGATGGTGGAGCTGTAACTGCTACCTGTGGGGAAACGACAGGGCATTGTTACTAATTCTGATTTACATCATCTTATGGTACCAGACCCTCAACATCAATACCTATATCTGTTACCGAAAATTCATAAGGATTTACAATCAATTTACAAAGATTTACAAAAGCTACCGGGCAGACCGATTGTGTCTGGCAGACAGTCTTTGACTGAGCCTCTGTCGGCCTTTCTCACACAATATCTTAAACCTTTGTTGTGTTTTGTTAGATTGAGAATCCAGGATACTACACAATTCTTAAAGATTATTTCAGATATGCAGTTAGAGCAAGACTGGCTTATGTGTACATTGGATGTCACGGCACTGTATATCAACATTCCTCATTGGGCTGGTTTGGAAGCCCTTGAATATTGGTTAAATAAGGCTGAATTATATTCCCCAGGTTTTAATACTTTATCGGTATGTCTTGTGGAACACGTTCTGAATAAAAATGTGTTCTATTTCCATGGGAAATATTACTGGCAGGTCAAGGGTACTGCGATGGGAGCATCTTTTTCTCCCATCTATGTGGACCTGTTCATGGGTTTTTTGGAAGAGCAATTGATTTATGATATCAATCATGGAGGGCTGATAGTTCCTATCTGCAAGAATTTATACAATATTTGAATGACAACAAGTGGGGCATTGAGTTTACAGTTAATTATCATGCCCAGCAAATTAATTTTTTGATTGTCACTATTACTAGGAGCTTGACCACACACTCAGTATGAAGGTTTTTCCTAAATATCCTGAGTATAACACTTTGCTACATGCCATCAGCTTTCACCACAGACATATTACCAGGAATATTCGAAAGTCTCAATTTCTAAGAATCAGACATATTTGTTCTTCCGAGAACTCTTATGAATATTATAAACAGGATTTGATCCATAGATTTAAAAATAGGGGATATGAACATGATAGCATCATGACTGCCAGTGGCTGGGCATCGAAACAAGAGAGATCTACGTTATTGGAATATAAGAATCAGAATGTGGATGAGACCTTACCCATTAGATTTGTTACCACCTTTTATTAACATATTTTGAGACATTATTGAGCAACATTGGGGTATTCTACGGGCTGACAATAATTGTCTGAAATTCTTACATTTAAATGTTTATTTTCTTTTCGTCGAGGACGTACGTTGGGTTCTTATTTCATTCACTATAAATACAGGGGAGGATCAGAACTTTCTAACCAAGAATTAACTTAATTGGGGACAAATTGATCGGTTGTGTACCCTGTGGGCATTGTTCTTTTAGTAGATATATATTTAAGTTTAAACAATTTACTAGCAGAAATACAGCCAAGGTTTATGACATAAATTTTTTTGGGAATTGTAGTACCGATTGGCTTGTTTATTTGGCAACTTGTTCGTGCTCTGCCTTTTATGCTGGCCAAACCTCCAGGTCCCTACGCATTTGTATATCTGAACATTTGAGTGACATCAGGAATAAAAGGGTCACTATTGCCTTATACAAACATACAATTAAACATAATTCAGCACAGTTTAAATTTGTTAAAATTGGTCACATTGTGGGTGATAGGACTACCAAGGTGGCTGGCATACTATATAAAATCAAAAGGAAAGAAGTTGGATAATTAAGTTAGGGGGTTTGTTTAACTCCAGTTTAAATGAAAATTTTTAACCAGCCAATAGGAAGCTTTTGTGTTTGTGACTTAATTTATATAATGTGTTGGTATCATTCAGTTATTTGTTATCACTGAGGAAGGCAGGTTATGCCGAAACCGGTCTGATCACTTTTATATAGGTATTGTGGTTTCCACATTACCTTGATGGTGTTGCCACATTAAATAAAGAAGGTTTGTTCCACCAGTTTGGTGATGTCTATTTTTCTGTTTGAGCTGCATTTGGTTTGGCCGTTTGCACCTGCTGTACTTGCGGATCCATATTTTCTGAAACGACACTTTGTGCCAGAATGGTAAGTCTATGTCTTTTTGCTGCTGCATATAATAGTAACAAAAAAGAGACAAAGTATAGATAGATATGACTGTCTCATCATATATCAATAAACACCAAACACAAAAAGAGCAATATTTTCAGACTGAAACGAAAATTATCAAAAACAACCAAAAATGACAATAACTTTTTTTGCAGGGAGGCCAGCCCCCTTGCACCCCTCACACCCTGTTCTAATTTATATATATATATCTATATATATATATATATATATATATATATATATATATATATATATATGGGTCTACTTCACATGGTCGACAGGCCATATGATCGACATCCATTTGGTCGACAGTTCATTTGGTCGACAAGGATGTGCTGTGCCCCCACACCCCCCCTAACTATATATATCAACTCCAGGGTCGTACAACATTGGGGAGGGGGGCAAATCTGCTTGTCGACCAAATGAACTGTCGACCAAATGAGTGTCTATCATATGGCCTGTCGACCATCTCAGGTAGACCCATATATATATATATATATATATATATATATATATATATATATATATATATACACACACACACACGCACACACACACACACACACACACACACTTACATACACATACCAACTCCAACATGACACAACATTGGGGTACCCAGACCTGCTGCAATAAAATCTCACACACAAAGCAGCCAACAGACTGAAATACAATTACAGTGAACCTTTCCTCTTCCTAGCATTCACACAAAGTCCGCAACAAAAAACAGTCACTCATATTATTTACCCTTATGAATAGTAACCTATATATAAAATGATAGGGACAGTGACATAACAAAAGGAGTGAAAATGATATTCCTACGTATTTTTTCACAAGTAGACATTGCAGTGAAGGAGAATAATAACAACACAGGTCATGCACATTTATTACAAGATCCTAAATGTTCATGTTATTTATCAGTCCATTACTCTAAGCAGTATGAAATAAAATGTTTATGCCATTAAAATATCAGCATTATACATTTAGGAGTTGTGGGAATTGAACGACCACTCATCATAACAGTTGTCAAAGCATATAACAGTTCATGCGATGAGCCACTTCTCCAACTATGAAGATGGTGATTATTCCGAATGTTAATCTTCACCTTTGCACATTTGTACTATTTACTGTGTAAAATGACAACAATGTCCAACTTCATTTTGCTGAGTCACTGTCATTTACCAGTATATTAATGGTGTTGACTGCTTGACAAATTATATCAACATGTACACAACAAATGTGTCTGAAATTACATACACAAATGATAAATTATGTTATATTTCCAAGTATGGAGGTGGTGAATAGTCTTGCACCTCTTCCTCCCATCAGACAAGGAAATGAAGCTTTCTATGGCTCATGCCACGATAGTGAATAAGAAGCACCACATTCCGCAACTCACAAACCACCATTTATTTAATAAAATCAACATTCAGATTAAGTGCTTTCATGTATGTTCTAGACTTCATCAGAATCTGTCTTAAATTCAGCATGCCCACTTTTAAACTAAAGCAACAAAGACTATATGTCAGACAACTAATCACAATGCATATTACAACTTCCTACCATATAAAATTAAAATGCTAACATAACTATACAATGTATTTTAAAAGCTTATAACTCTAAAATACTGTTTATACTAATGTATCCATTCAATCCAGGAGATACCCCTGCATTCAATTTTAAGAGCCATTTCAGCTCCTTTATTTCCAAGTAATAGTTCAATTCATCCAAGTTTTCTCCGGTTCGATTCTTGGCTGGGGTGCCTTCTGTGTGGAGTCTGCATGTCCTCCCTGTGGTCACGTGGGTTCCTTCCGGGTGCTCCGGTTTACTCCCACATCCTAAAGACATGCTCTAGGTGGATTGGACACTCTAAATTGACCCTAGGTGTGAGTGTGTGCATGTGTGTGCCTTCTGTGGAAGGTTGGGCGCTGGGCTGGCAACTCGACACCGTAAAACTCCACTGCCAGTCATGAGCAGACAGGTGATCCGCTGTGGCGACCCCCTAACTGGGAAAAACCAAAAGAAGAAGTATAATTCATCCAAGTTAATTTTATCAACCACAATGAATACAAACTTTTTATAGTTCGTACATATGATCATGTGTTCATACAAAGCATTCTTTTTTTTTCTAATACTATACATATGTTTGTATATCATGTCTTTTAAACAGCATTCAGTTTTCCCAAAGTAGAACCTTCTCTAGTAAATCAGTTTGGGTGTCAAGCCTAACATTGATCTCAAGTGATTAAAGTGTGTCAAGATTTCCCAATTGTCCAAGATGATGGCTTTAATCAATCCACAGTTCTGACTGTAGGTTATCACCATTGCAAGATTATATTCCATGTCCATAAATTTTTAAAAATTATTACTATCATACCTATTTGTAAGAATTGGAGCAACCCTATAATCATTACCTTCCCAGACTTTCAATTGAATCTTGTTTAAGATTTCATCAGCGTAACCCCTCTCCCTGAGAAGATGTAACAAAAACTTTATTTTTTTTTTAATAAATAAATAAATAAAATAAAAATAACTTTAATCCTTGATCAAATACATCATTACTGGAAACTATTCTTGAAAGATGTACAAGTTCCCCTTCACTAAAGACTTTTTTTGTATATACAGGTGCAATTTAAAACATCTGAGCCGGATAAAAAGGAGGACAAGATGGTTGGTAACATCATTACCACAAACAAGTGTGGGAAGTGAAGTATTGTTGTTACATTAGTACTGTTGTACCATCAGTATTAAATGGGGGGCACTTATCCTAAAGGCCAACTGTAACACATGGGCTGTTTTTTATGCAGATACTTTTGTACCGTGTAATGCATTCTACATTGCAAACACTGAATGCTGTTTGACAGAAAATATATGCGAACATGCATATACTATTAGAATAAAAAATGAAAATAAAATGCTCTGTATAAACGCACAATCAGGATTATGAACTATAAAAATGTCTATTCTGTGTGGCTGATAAAATTAACTGGGATGAAATTAACTATTACTGGAAAAATCAGCTGGAAATAAAGGAGTTGAAATGGCAGTTAAAATTGAATGTGGGTCTGCCTCCTGGATTGAATGTATACATTAGTATAAATGGTATTTAGGTTCATAGTTTTAGTACTAGGCTAACTGCCCTTGCGAGCCATTTTAAGCCTAGCCAATTATCCCTTGTGAGACTCAAACCCTGCACCTTCAGTTTGTAAGGCAAACACCTTAACCATTTGGCCACCCTCCCAACCCGTTGCAAGCTTGTAAAAGTATGAATGAATTTTATAGTTATATTAGCGTTTTAATTTTATAAGGTAGGAAGCTGTAATACACATTGTGATTAGTTGTTTAACATGTGGTCTTTGCTATGTTAGCTTAAAAGCAGGCATGTTGAAAATAAGACAGATTCTGATGAAGCATAGAACATTAGACAAAAGCACTTAATTTGACTGTTGATTTTATTAAAAAAATGGCTGTTCGTGAGGTGCAGAGTGTAGTGCTTCTATTTATTGGTTTATTTTTACACCATACCGTTTTTCATTGGTGGTGTTTTTTCACTCCACTGTAGTGGTGATGGCACAGTTTCCTCATGAGTGGGATGCCAGGGCATGGTTGACAGCTTTGGCCAAACTATTCCAGGTATCATTCCTTTACTGAAAGTCAGTATAGCCCCCCTGGAGGAGTCTACAGCTGTGATACTTACAAAAGAGATGCATAGAGATCATGGTCTCCTTTACACACCACTTCTGTGCTTCCATTTCAACAGCCATAAGTCTATTCTTCCAAGATGTTAGGGAAAATCTCACTGAATTAGTAACCAAAGCAAATCTCACAGTTCACATACTTCACGCAATGACAGGAAATGGGGAGAACTGCCTTAACTCAATGGATGGCAAAAAAAAATACAATAAATGTGCACTGTGCTGTTATGACTCCTCTGGCACTTTAAATTGTGAACCATAGCAGTCCTGTTTCCATCTGTTTGCTGCTGAGATTATATGCTCAGCAGTGACTCCCAATTAGCTTGGTTAGTCATAGTATATCAGTTTACCTTGACCATTGTAATCATTGTAACTTCCAAAGCATGTATATATGGCAAGTTTGAGAAAACAAATGTGTTTGCCTAGTTATCATGACCACTGTTCACACTTCCACAACTTACATGTTAAGGGACTCAAACCTTTGACTACCTCACTCTTGCTCTCTTCTTATGTCTGCTATATACACATGCCACAGAGTAAGTTTTATTAAAATTGTCAGGAAGTACACATTTGCAGGGTTTTGCCAACAGCAAGGAAAATGCACAATGAACAAGATTCAACAGACTTCAGGCATCAGAGGATACAAACACTCCACACAACTTACTGCAAAACTATACATCTCAAGTGGAGTACAATGAGCCATAGATGGTGTTATAGTACCAATAATTATGTCAGCTTATGTTTATATCATTATTGTTCTCAGTTTGTCACATCTCGAGTTTACACTCACTTTTGAAATGGTCACCAAATTATGTGTGGTCGAAAGATTTCTCTTCAATTTTTGCCATTGGATGCTGACCATCATTCATGCTGACCCACCTCTACCACTGTTGCTCTATGCCAAATATCATGCACTGTTTGAACAAATTAAAAGTTCTTTACTGTAATCTTTCAGTCCTTTGGGTATCCATGTGTTGTGCTTATGTCATTTTGCAATATGCTAATGGTCACTAAAGAAGAGCCTTACGTACACATGCCAGATATCTTCCACAGGACATGTGCCAATAGCACACATTTCAGGTTATCTTAACAGTGGATATCCATGAGAAGTAAATGCACATGGTAGGATTCAAACCCATGCATAGCTTGATTACAGTCTGTCAAACAGAGCATTACACAGGTATGCAGCTAAAGCTCTCAGACAAAATGTGTAAAATGTTCACTGTCATGGAATACAGTTAAAAGAATGGAAACAATGTTGTGCAGCAGCATCCTACCCCCAGTGGATTAGAAACGTAGATGCTGGGAACTGAAATGGAAGTTTCACATAATTAGTACATTGAGCCTTGGAAACTGTCATAGAGAACAAAATCCCCTTACATTACTGTTATGTTGTTTTTAATGTCAGATTTGCTTCTTGATGCACAATGGTGACAAGCTCTGGAGCACAACTGATGGCAAGGCCCTAGCACATACATAGGAATTTTCTTTGTTTTTGCCATAGGATGAGAGCTGACATTACCCTCTGTTCAAAACTGACCAGCAAAGCTGGTCAGTCGATGTCAGGCATTCCACAACAAATAGTTTAAAAAACTAATAAATTGGTTTATACCATATGTGTGCATGTGTGCTATGTTTATGCATTTTTTGACCATATGAAATGCAGGAAATGGCTAGAAAAAGATGGAAATGGGAAGGAATAAGATGCTGGAATGGCATACTAATAACATGGCAGCCACATAGTGTTATGCTTCCAGTGTCATTTTAATGTGTGAAATATGGCAAACCTCAATCCCTGTGTTTCCTACTGAAAATATAGGCTAAGTACTGATTACAACTTCCAGTGGTTATGGCCAGCATGACCACTGCTGAAAATATGTGATGTATAAATTGCGGAACAGGAACACCAACCTCACAAAGTTATTGACAAATTAACATTCTACTGACACAGTAACTACACCTACATCTCAGTCTCACACACCACTTCAAATGTGACAATATAATTTCTGCAATGTCACTTTGCTATATTGACATTATTTAGCACTGTTTATCATGGCTACCATTTAAAACTTAATTACAGCATTGCAGTGTGTGACACATCCCCCAAGGTGTGGGATTTAGGAGCATGGCTCTTTAAATACTAATTTGTATAGCATTCTTCCTAATGAGGTAAATCTGGAAGATATGAGCCTAACTACCTTACAATACCATCTAAGTGGTCTTCTGCCATGGTGCACAATTGTATGTAGAATGTTTGTTATGTTATGAAGAACTCGACAGAATACTTACGCAGTTTGCTCATTGTGCAACAGGTGCAATTCAGAAATGCTAATGACTGAAAACTACAATCTACACGATACCAGGATGAAGAGGCCCCATCCTATGCTTGGGTAAGCATAGCCTGCTGGTTTTCTATGCATTATTTTTTACTGTCTATATCTGTTTAGCTCTTATATTTTTTATGTGGTAAGGTTATGTGCAATGCGATGCCTCTTTGCTAATGCCACAGTGTATTGTGCCTACCACTGTCTGGCATGCTCATCTCCCATTGCTGGCTCCTCCTCTAACTCCTCATCTGTCTCAGCTGCCATTGCCTGTGATACCAGAAAATGAAGTCACAGGGTTGAGGATTGACATAATGCTTAAGGTGTTTACCTCATGGACAAAAGGTACAGAGGTTGATTCACACCAAGAGAAATTGGGTAGGCTTAAAACAGCCCACAAGGGCAGTTAGCCTAGTACTTATATATGAACCTATGTTATATCTGCTTCCTCGGTATTATATCATGTAGCATGGTACAAACAGAATTATTGCACATGTGGTAGGATCTTACTGCAAGACTCTGGGAGATTAATGCAGGCAGTGGAATCATGGCTTCCCAAAGACATGTTTTGTGATGTTTCTGGTTTATGAATGGGCATGATTGCAACCTTGCTCTGTTGAGTTTGTGGATTTTTCATTGGGGTCATGTGCCAAGGTTCTAGGGCATATCCAGCATCTCCCACTAGATGTCTCTGTGGGAAGTTACCACTCTCAAACCATTAGTAAAGGTCACATGTTTGCCATATGTGGGAGTCGTAAAAACAGCCCAGGTGGCCAAAACACACATTGTAGATGATATCCAATGTATTACAGACCACCTGTCAGTTGGGATGATAACCATATAATTCATGTGTTTCCTTTCCTGATCACCAAGTAGGGGCCTTTATTTTGAGGTGCATACAGTCTATGGTCCCTTGTACCTTGGGGAAGTGGGGTATACATAAAAGTCCTGCATGGTGTTTGTTCTCTCCACTGGGTAGATGAGAACCACATATGCTCCTCTCATCTGCTAAAGCATGACATCAAGGAAATGGTATAAAATTCTCATGGCAGACCTTAAGATACCCTCAGTGTGTACCCAGTTGATTGATGAAAGGTCCCTGTAAACTATATATACATAAAGCCACACATACCTTAGTATCTACAGGGTTGGATACTCCATGACTGCCACGGAGCTGCAGATGAGTTGTCCAATCAATAGCAGTCCATTATGTCAGTGCCATGGAAAATATGACAAGTTGAGTGGAGTCTGAAGACTATGTGCCTCAGAGAGCTGACATTGAGCATCGTCAGCAGCAGTTGCTGCTATAACAGCCTCTTGCCGATACAGATTTACAGTTGCTATAGCAGCCCCTAACATATTTTTGAGTTTTTCCTCTGTTTAAACACGAGCATATGGATGTGTTCATTGTTAATGTGTGCATGATGTGTTTGTGCATGAGTTATATGTTTCTGAATCACCCTGCCTTGTTTGTTTATTTCATTATTATACAGCACAGTTCATTATATACATATTAGTGTGTGTGTGTGTATATATATATATATATATATATATATATATATATATATATATATATATATATATATAGGAGATTGTTGTCACATGTAGTACACAACCAGTACTTGCCAGAAATTCCTGCAGCACCTGCAGTGTTGCTGTAGGTCTCTTGGCAGCCTCCCTGACTTTTCATCAGTTTTGGAGGGACGTCCAGTACCTTGCAATGTTACTTTTGTTTTTCTCTACTTTTTGATTACTGTCTTCACTGTATTTCATGTTATATCCAGTGCTGTGGAAATGTTTTTGTACCCTTCTCCTGACTGATACCTTTCAACAATGAGATCCCTTTGATGCTTTGTAAGCTCCCTGCAAACCATGGCTTTCGTAAATGCCAGAAAAATCCTACTAGGACAGCTGAATTTTATTTGGGGTTAATCAGAGTCTCTTTAATTGATAGCAGGTGTGTACCCAAGAAGAGTGAATGCTGCAATTAAGTCAAAAGGTACTTCAACAAAGTATTAGTTTAAGGGTGTGCACACTTATGCAACCAGCTTATTGTATGTTTTTTTTATTTTTTACATTCTTTCCCCTAACAGATTTGTTTGTTTTTCAATTGAATTGTACAGGTTATAAGTCACATTAAAGATGGGAAAAGTTTTGAAATGATTTATTGTGGTCTAATTTTTTATATCATAAAACCCTGGCATTTTAACAGGGGTGCGTAAACTTTTTATATCCACTGTATATATATATATATATATATATATATATATATATATATATATATATATATATATATATATAATATATATATATCTATGGGATCCGTACAGATCCCCGACGGCACTTTCTGCCAAAGCAGAAATCACCGAACATACTTAACCAAAAGTGCTGTTCACCAAAGCAGCACTTTCGGATAAGTATGCTCGTTGTGCCGGTTGCACTACGGTGCGGTTAAGAGAAATTTCCCTTTTCCCCACTGTAGTGCGACCTCGGAGTGAGAACATAAAAGTAAAAGGTGCCCCCCTGCATAAAAGAAGATTTAGTGTGTTTTTTTAACGCACTTTAATAAAAGCGCTTTTTCGGTTTAACAGCTTTCGTTAAAGTGAGTTTGGTTATTTTGGATTCAGACTATTGAACTTTATATATATACATATATATATATATATATATATATATATATATATATATATATATATATATATATATGTCTTTGCCTTGTTTTCAGCCGGCCTCATCATGGGCACATCATGTAGATGTGTTTTCCGAATCACACGTACCCTGCTTCACCCCACTTGTCACACAAATTCGCTTAGTGCAATATGGAAGCATTTATGAATCCTAGTCATTTTGACTAATTTGCCTTGCAGTTCTTATGATCCTAAGATCCTAAACCACACCAGCTGAAATTGTTTATAGCCTTATACTTTCCTACAAATGTGATTCAACCAAATGTATTTTAGATGAAATTTGTTTTCAGAACTTTCCAGTGATTAGATAAAAAGGCAGTTAGATGAAATAAACTGAAATACACACACACACACACACACACACACACACATGCACACACCTGTGCATGAGCATACAAACACACACAGCCCACTAGAGTCATTTCAGTACACCAGAGATACAGACATTGTGCCCATTATTTCTGACAACATAATATTGATACTCTGCCAACAGTGATGTGATTAAAATGTGAAAATGTTCCCTGCACCCCTATACTTTATGTATACCCTTAGTTAAATATTTACTTATTTATTTATTTTACATTTGTTTACTGGGGATGTCCGACTGAGCCACTGGCCCTATTACAGCAGAGGCCCAGGGAGAAAAGCTCCTTTAAAAAAAAACACATTACAAACAATACAACACAAGAAATAGATAACCATCGAGAAATACATAACTTTGGTAAATATAGGTAGTTTAAAAACTAACAAATAACTGACTAAAAATATCTAACTGAAAAATCTAATTAAAAAACTTCACCATCACATGACTGTGTAGAGAGCAAGAGAAAGAGTGTGTGTAAACATCCAGCAATGTGTTACAACTCCACTCTGGCAGCATTTCACTGTTAGTAGCAACAAACATGAACTATGCCTGCAGTTAGGACTATAAGCCTATAGAAACAGTACTTAGGTTAGTGACCACAGGGGCCATAAGATGCCTAACAATATTCACCTTTCAGTCAACGTACTTATATAAGTACTTGTCACTTTTTGAGCACTTAATAGCAGTAGAGTAGCTACGGTGGGACAAAGGGGTTAGCCAGCCCATGTGAAAGGTGTTAGTTTGACTGGCATTTTTTTTTATTTATTTTTTTTTTTTTTTCTGTCATGTAGAATATGTTCATATTTGCTCCTCGAGGCCTCCTTGAGAGGCACCAGATGAGCATGTGGCACTATGTTCCAGATAAGGCAGCTACAGTTCCCCTTAATAATGCTCACCTTCCTAATCAGGCAGGATCATACATAACCCTGAAGTAAATTTATGTGTACCCACCAAGTCATTATGACCAGCCATAAGGGTAGCCAAGATAGGTCTTTGCTTAAAGTATGAAATAACACCTAAAGAAAGAAGACAGGAAATACCCACAAACAGAAAACTCCCAAACAACCTACAGGACAAACTATGATTTACAAAGAAATGTTGAACATACATCTAAGCCGAAGCACACACACATCAGTGTAACATCCTTTTATATGCCACTTGATAATGCAGCTTAATGACAGCATAATTTGCCCCCTCAGATTTTGCAGTTGTGGACAAGGCATGCAATTGATAGTTATATTTAAGAATATTAGAATGCCCACAAATAAACATTGCTTACTGCACTATGATTTCTCGTTCTCATGTTGTAATAGATGTAGAGGAAGGTTATCGTTTCTCTGCTAGTTTATATTTGGAGATATATACATTTTACTGTATCCTTGCTTTCCCTTTGTTTTGCAGCCTGTATCATATGAAATACAAAAGCATGAGTTGATTCCCATATAGATCACAGAAATGCCTCCCACAGCCATTATATTGGAGATTTTATTTATACATCATGACATGGGATGCAATATTATGTTATAAACATTAGCATCTTCTATCATTGCCTCCAAAATCAGACTTAAACTCAGATATGTTCACAGATTCCTGCTACTGCATCTACAAGTCCACTGTTTAATGCAAACTGCGAAATCTAGTAGTTGTCCATATATGTCAGAAATTCTTAGCTTACTTTACCCATGGTGTAACCTTTATTATGTTAGATGTCTGACTGCAGAATGAATGGTAGCCTTTATAAAAATAAACACATTTCTGCATCTTTTCTAAATGACAAACTGATAGGGGTTCAGTTGCACTGCAATTGCCCTCTACATACATGTCCTTGTTTTTGTACAATGTGTGATGATGTAAATCTGAGAAATATGTGAATTTCTGTATACAAAAAAAAAAAAAAAAACAGTTTCCTACCTATATATGCCACATGTCATGGTGATATTCTAAATACACTCACAGTGGGGTTGCTAATCTCTTCTGCTGTTCATAAAACCTAAGTGCCCCTTGGCAGCCCTTTTATGCATGCAGTGAGCTGCTACCGAACTGTTGATATTGCCACTGTCTTGCTGACCATTCTCTGTGCTTAAGAAGATGAAGTCTGACCTCTCACTACATGTCAGAACTGTCACCTGTGTACATGATATAGCAGGCGGTATGGCTGAGATGTGACAACAATCAAGTCTCTGCATACATTAAAACTATAGCAGCTTGCGTCATGTGCCACACTGATATTTTTTGTTTGGTTTTAGTAATAGCACAGCATATGTATTAGTAATATGACTGATGTAATGACTTTAGTACTTTTGAACTTCCAATATATGAATAGTCTAGACTGTAAGTGTAGAAGTTTCATTTATGCAGAGCTGTCACAATGGCAATAGGTCTGTTAGTCTTTTAGCTCTGTCTGAAATTAATATACAATGATTTTAGATGTAATTCTTTTAATATCATTTATATTTCTAGAATTAGTAATACACAAACCATCCTTCTTTTTTTCTATCTACTGTGGTGAAGAAATCCTGATGAAAAATAGGTATAAAAGGAATACTGCTCTTCTCTACAACAAAGGCACTTGTGTCTGCTACATTCCCAGAATCAAATTTCCTTTTTTAAAATGAACTGTCAGATCAGCCTTACCATTTCAAGTTGTCTATTTGTTGTTAAGATTGAAACCTTGCCTTTTTCAGATGGAATAATATTATTACAAATTAAAACTCCTGAATTAGTATAGCTGCCCCCAAGTTCACCAAACCTAATAGAGTGAGTTATAATTCTTTTCATCGGGCTTGAATGATCAGGCCTCAGCAGACTGTTTGGCAGCTGCATTTATGAATACCATTGCCGTTAGATGGAGGGGTAGTGAGTGCCATGTGTTATGTGATGCCTTTATACTTAATCATCCTACCAATCTGATATATATATATATATATATATATATATATATATATATATATATATATATATAGAGCATGAAGCTTTTGATGTCTGCCAACTCTTTTGTTCTGACAAACATATGTTTGAAAATATGAATCAAGAAACTAGTCATTGTTTTTGACAGAGCAGGAAACGTATGCACAGTTATAGTGTGCAGTGCAAAAACTCCTGAACAGTATGATTCGGACATTAAAGCATGCTAGTAGCAGGAAAAGATGCATAGCCAGCCATGCATTTCATTCCACCTGTCCTATTACCATTTAGCACAAGTGCAGCTTTTAGGGAAGGGAAGAATCTGTTTTTCTTTCTTTTTTTTTTTTTTGCAGCATTAAAAATTATAAATGTTGTAGTTGTGTAGAAATGCACACAATGGATCAGTTCACCTATTGCTAAAGTGTTGTGTAGTTGCTGTTCCTTGAACGTGCCTCACCGTAGCATTACATAAACACGATATCATCACTCGCATGCATTATCTACTCCAGAAACTACATCTTCTGAAGCTTGGGCCTTCATGATGTGTTACTACCTGTTCCTTTATCCAAATGTAAATTTAATTATTGGCGAGACAAATGCTGAGGGACATGTCTTAGTGAGTGTCACTGTGCAATGTAACCCAGATATACTATCATCAGCACAGAGATCATAAGAAAGCTGAAACATCCATGTCCACAGCTAGTGCGGTTTGGCTTTATTGGCTTGAATTTGTCCGTAACAGACTTGAAAAGAAAAAAAGTCATGGGCATTCAGAACTGCCATATAGCTGAAATCCTAATATCCTTAAAGAGTCATTTGCATATATCCCATGTGCCTCTAATACAAGAGGATTAATGAATCACACAGTGGAAACTCCAGCATGACTAAATTTTTTTTCTTTTAGCTCTTACTGATTGGTTTGTCTGTGTGACCTTTTTACTCATTGTTTTAGACAAGATCTTCTATCATAGCATAGCACAGTACTTCAAGTCTGATATACTTTTACTTTTTCAATTCTCAAACATGTTTAATCTTCTCTTTGTAAACTGAACAATGTGTTCCCGTCATGCCTGACTTTTTTCTGTAATGTCTCTATTGATTTTTTCCTTATAGTAAACTTGTCAGGGTTCAGTCAAGACACTTCAAATAAAATAAAACAAAAATGACTTCAGTTTTAGATAGAAATGTGCTACAAAGCACCAGACCCCAAATTCACCAGAAATGAAATTTTTTGCCAGTATCTGAGCAAAAACAGCATTAATTTGACATGTTACTGCATGACTTAGTAAGTATTCCATCAATGCACTATCAAAATTGAAATGCAAGTTGTGTTAATTATTTGGCATGTGTTTTCAGCTATGCCTTAGATCTGAAACTGATGCAGTGTGCAAGTGACACCACACATTAGAAAGACTCCACTAGTAGTGGCAACAAATTATTAGACTTGAGGAGTTACTCCATTTTTAACAGGCTCAGAGACTGCTGCTCTGTTAAGTTATAGCACATCTGAAACTGAATACTTCTACTTACACATATAGTACCTTACTATCATTACTTTTAAGGTATAGCACATCTGAAACTGAATGCTTCTTCTTACGCATCTAGTACCTTTTAATGTATAGCACATCTAAAACTGAATGCTTCTACTTACACATCTAGTACCTTAGTATCATTACTTTTAAGGTATAGCATATCTGAAACTGAATACTTCTACTTACACAGCTAGCACCATAGTATCAATTCTTTTAATGTATAGCACATCTGAAACTGAATGTTTCTTCTTACACATCTAGTACCGTAGTATCAATTCTTTTAAGGTATGGCACATCAGAAACTAAATTTATTTTTATTTTTTATTTTATTTATTTATCATTTGTTGCACATCTGAAACTGAATAGGTTCCACAGAGCCTGTTATCAATTCTTTTAAGGTATGGCACATCAGAAACTAAATGCTTCAACTTACACATCTAGTACCTTAGTATCATTACTTTTAAGGTATGGCACATCTGAAACTGAATGCTTCTTCTTACACATCTAGTACCTTAGTATCATTACTTTTAAGGTATAGCACATCTGAAACTAAATGCTTCTTCTTACACATCTAGTACCGTAGTATTAGTATATTTCCTGTTACTCTTACCTCAGAAAGCTTCTGTGCTGCTAAGTTTGCCACATGTGAAAACGGTGTATGTGTATAATAAAGATAAAGATAACCATAGTCATTTCAGCATGTTATTTGCTATTCTACATTGTTTTGGAGTCATATTATATTAAGCCTTCATTAAGATGTTGCTTTCTGGACCCAGAATGGTCCTCTTTTCTCCATATTGCAGAAATGCATGTTATAGGACTGGAGCCATGTTTTCAATTAGTAGTAAATAAATCGCACCCATCTGTTACTTTCTTTATTTTTAATTTATACACTGTAATGCTGTGTAGCTATGCTGAATTGTTTGCAGGAGGTACTCAAAAGCATGGGTTTAATCCTGTTGTTCTCACCACCAGCGCCACTTCCATCAGAAATCACAATAATGTATGGTTATCATATTCTCCAAAAAGAGTATTTGAAAAACATGTATAACGGACAATGGCCCATCTGTATAATTCTCAAGACAGTCTTATGATATGATCACATGTAATATACACTTGCAGTAACTTACTACAAGCAGTTAAAATTTCAAAACATTTGTGCCCCTACATTATGTAGAAATATGGCTGCTGTCATATATATATGCCTACAACAATCATGTATTGCAACATCAGAAATGGACAATCAGGAGAACAGGAGAACAGACCAATTGACTGAAATGACCTAGTAACTGGTTAGGTCTATTAATTAATGTAAAGTGATGTGTTCTAGTAACAGTAAAACATAGCCTTCCCCAAAGATAAGAGCAGTGGCAAATTATTCTGCAAAAACATTGTTGGATATGCCCTTTTCTGCCCTTCACAGCCATCTAGTTTTCCTTATTACAGCTATTCCAAAAATAAAACATACTACCAAATTATATGGCATTAATTTCTTCACATGTAATGTTCTTGGAATGTGAGCAGCCAATTGTTTCCCACTTGTTAACTGGGATGTTTTGGAGGTTAGGCTGGTCAACAATACTGGAAAACATAAATTTTAGATTATAGGTTCATAGGTTCATACTAGGCTATCTGCCCAAGGGCATTTATAAGCCTAGCCCATACGCCACCCTTTTAGTTTGAATAAAAACTATGCCTATCATTTGTAATCCCTGGGGTATATCTGTGATCTCCCATCCATTGGTCAGCATATTCATCAAATCTGGGTTTGACATGGCCTATATCGTCAGGCACAGGTCACCTCTTGAGTGTCAAAAAAGGCTACTGTCAACTTGGGTCCCCCAGATCCTGATGACTTTTTCTGTGCTCAGTGGATAGGCCCTTCTGGAGGATATCTGTGTCAGATGTGTTTTTCTATGGCGCCCAGTTTGCAGTCATCTGAGGGTCTGTGGAGGCACGCCCTTATGAAGTGGGACCACGGTCGCCGCGCGCACTCCCTTGAGTGCGTATCCTGAGGTGAGGCTAAGATTAAACAGCTGTCCTAACTGTGGGTTTAATTCCGTCGAGTTTCATGAAGCACACAGCCGGGGACACCATCCAGTCCCATGGATGCTGTGTTTTGCCTTAGTGAGGGCAGTTCTCACGATGTTTGGGGGCTACAATCCTCTGGAATAGATATCTCTCCTTTTGGGGAGAAGTTTGCACTGAACCTGTCAGCCAGTATGTTAGCAATGTGTGTAGGTTCAGTAATTTCATATCTGGGAGTTTCCTCCTAGGTTTCTAACATAGCTAAAGAAGGCCTTATGATTGTCTTTAGAGTCCTGGATGAACAAATGAAGAGCCCTGTTATAGAAAAAGTAAAAGCTACTTCTTAAGCACACAAAATCTAATATGCTGGTTAAGGCAGTAAACATCCTGGATGCAAATCTAAACTCAGTTGTGTCGTGAAGTCAGGAAGTGCTTTCCAGTCCAGTGGAGAGGCCATATATAATATATAGACGTAAGTGTGTACAACTACATGTGACAAGAACAGTGCTTTTTACATCGGACAGAAAACAAGTTAAAAGTGCTGTAACAATGTACTTAGTAAGAGAAGGAATCCTGACATGGACAGCACACTATAACATTTGTAATGAAAATAGGTCAGGCTTACCTCCTCTAATTTAAAAACATTGTCGGTTAATGGGTTTAGGGCAGAATGAGAATCACAGACCCACAGAATATTATTGAAGTCTGATCCAAATGTTCAGAGATAATAAAGAGTTTTACATGTCACTAAGGGCCTGCACTTACACTCTGTAAAAAAAGCAGCACATGGTAGACTAATAAAACTACAAATCTATTACTCAGCTGTTGCTGCTACACTGAGAAAGGGGACTTTCAACTTTTGAATAATTGGCAGCTAACCACAAAAATATAATGTGAGAGTCAGTCTGCCCACAAAAAAAAAAAAACTTTTGCACACAGCTGTGGACTACAGGAATGGGAGATGTTAGGAAGATTTACCACACACATACACACACACACACACACACACACACACACACACACACACACACACACACACACACACGCATGCACACAAAAACATACAGACAAACATACACATGTAAGCACACACATACACAAACATGCACATTAGGGTGGGAGGTTTGCATAATGGTTAAGGTATTTGCCTTGCTCACACAACGTGCAGGGTTTGATTCTCACATCTGTTAACTGGCTAAGCTTGAAATGGCCCCACAAGGGCAGCTAGCTTAGTAGTAATCTATGAACCTATGAACATGTAAACATACATATATAAACACACACACTTAAGGTAATGTGGTACTGTCATAGTCCATATCTAAACAAAAGAATCCCTTTAAGCAGCAGTAGTAAAAGTGGGTCATATTGACAGACAACATATGATATCACAAAGAACCTATTTAAAGTGTTAGAAAATAATTCTGCAGAAAATAAAATATTTCGGATCTTACTCCTGCCCCATATATTTTACCTTTTCTGTAGATCGCCTTTTCCAATCACACTGATTCACAGATACAAATTCACAGGCAATAAAGAATTGATTCAATTGGTTAAAAATAAACAACAATAAAATAGAACAATAACAAGCAGTCAACTAATAAACAGTTCCTAAAGAAAACAAGATTGTGAAAATTGACTTGGAAGCTAACCTTCCAGATGATGCTTAAAAGTTATCCAAATAGATTTCTGTGAGTTTGCTTAGCCTGCAGACCTTACAAATGCACTGCAGAAGTTTTAGCTAAAATTATGCAGAAAACTTCTATCACCATGTATCCAGTAGCACTACATTTTACTTGTGAGGGATGGAGAGTCCAAGTTAGATAAAGCTAGTAAAATGGGACAATTTTCCCATATTTTCTCAACCACCTATAGATGATCCCGGTAATTCATATATGCCACATCTACAATCATGGCCAAGCCAGCACTATTAGCATTGCATGCATGGCAAGCAGCAATGCTAATCCTACACGCAGGCAGCTAGTCCAGTGTGCCCAATGAACAGCTCCTTGTTGCGGCCACAGCACAGTACCATAGTTACATCATGCTAGTTCTTTTTAAGGACAAAGTTAAGCCTGAGAGTTAACTCTGCACAAGCACCACTAGTAGTCATCACAAGTTTGCATGAGCAGGTTGACAGTGTTGATATAATCTACAGACAATGTGAAATGAAGGGAAAAATATCACTGGTAACTGAGGGTGAAGTAGAGCTTATACTATAACAACAGAATTCATGAAGATGGACCAAAAAAGTGCAAATGGAGGTGCACAACAAAGCGCTGATGGAAAAGCAGAATGGAGAAGGTGGTATGATAATATGTATCTGTAAAATAATGTGAAATCTACACAGAAGAGGCAAAATACAATTAAGCAACATGATGAACCAACCTGCATCAATCCTGCCAACATCAGCATGTGAGCAGTGGACCTGTACTATAATGTTACTACCATTAAATAAGTAAACTATGATACCCTCAGGGGACTCCATCCATCAATGTAGTCCACATACCGGAGTATCCATAGTTATCTAGTCAGGGGAGCCACTGCAACAGTTAGAGTAAAAGTGCCCATAAAATACACCTATTAGGAGAATGTACCACATGTGCAGACTGCAAACTGAAGCTTGTAAAACAATGGCATACAACTCCCATGGGATTCGAAACCCCAAACCAATGAACTTAAACAGTAAAAATAAGTTCATCAATGCACTGAGCCATTGAAGAAATAAAAATAAAGGCATTAATTGTACAATGTTATGTTTTATTTTAAAGTGGCATTGCCATAGGACAGAGTCCCATTCCTCTGTGGTTACAGATGACCATGGATGTTGCTTTCTGATAACTGTCATGCAATGTATGACCACAAAAAAATGACTTTTTTGTTTTTATAGGCCCTGTAGGGGAATGTGCATATTGTTTCTATCTGTATTGTGGTTGTTTTGTAGTCTGGTCATGGGATTATGGGACAGAGATGGAAAGGAGAAGCAAGAAGAGGGTATAAAGCACACACACACACACACACACACACACACACACACACACACACACACACACACACACACACACACACACACACACACACACACCATATTTCCCAATGTCTCTGCTCATCAAAGGTGCATGAATCCATATATAAATTTGTTTACAAAATGAGAAACCCTCAATATAATTTACAACCTGATCATAAGAATATTTAATTTCAGGGGAATGCAACCCATGATGGCAAGAAAAGAGACACACAGTCAAATGGAACTGAACCCATGCATTTGTGAATGATAGTCTCTAGATGAATATACTAGCATGGCAAAGGACAGAAAAAATGGGAATTATGGTTTCTGAAAAACACATTTCAGGTGAATGCAGCCCATGATAGCAAGAAGAGGCATACACTTGAATAGAAGAGAACCCCTTCTGGTGTAACTGAAATTCTCAAGACTAGTGTACTAACATGGCATACCATGTAAGTACTCAAAGAGCAGTTTTCTGAAAAACACATTTCAGGGAAATGTTAGAACAGTGTCAATTAATAAAAACTGCATATTGCAAAAATGTACAACCATCTGGTGATGGATACCCTTCTTCTAATCTATTGACAGTGTGCACATCACTGCATAACTGTCATACATGTACGTTGTTAACCTTATTTCATATTTGTACAAACGCTGACTGCCACGTATATCTGAATGATGATGCTTCCAAAACGAAAAGTAGCAAACTTTTTATTACATCTAATATAGTAGTAGTTAAGTGCTTTCACCCATTACATATGGGCTTCATCAGAACTACTGACACAAATTGAACTGTAGTTTAAATAAACATTTTGGCCCCAAATGGCCATTTTAAAAAAACTTCCCTTAAAGGTACCTTCCCTTAAGGGTATACACTCTACATTAACACAATGCTCAGCATGTCATCTGAGCATTGACAATAATAATGCAAAAAATTATTAAAATAACTACTTGTATAAATACCTAATTCTGTTGATATAACTTAAATAAACATAATATTATGTCACAACTGCAACAGCACTCTAAAGAATGTACAAATGTAACTGTTACTACACAATAATCAAACACACGTTGAAATATTACCTTACCAATAGCAATTTTTGCCACACTAATGAAAAAATATATGTAAAATAGTATGCATATACAATACACATGAAATATATTATAAAATGTTAAAAAATAATAATAATATGTAGAGTGGTAAAATACCAGCAGTATGACAATATTGTATTGTCCAACAATGAACTAAATGAACAATGTATGTGTTTAACCCACCAGTTTATAACTTCCTTACCAAAATTGGTTTAATAGATATATGGTCATTGAGACATGGCAAAGTTGAAGCATCTGTTTGGCGCCAAAATTTTTATTTAAACTACAGTTCAATTTGTGTCAGTAGTTCTAATGAAGCCCATATGTAATGGGTGAAAGCGCTTAACTACTACTATATCAGATGTAATAAAAAGTTTGCTACTTTTCGTTTTGGAAGCATCATCATTCAGATATACGTGGCAGTCAGCATTTGTGCCTTCTGTGGACTACATTTCTTTTGTTGACCAACACTTCATTATTCAGTTGTTATTTCATATTTGCATTGTAAGGGATTAGTACACGAAACAAGATTGTTTGATGCAAGGTAAACCTCATTGGATTTGAACCCCTAGTTACCTAACTGAGGTTGTTTAGACCAGTGCATTAGTAAGTGAAGCCACAGAAGAACTTATAGTAAAGCTATCAGAAAACAAACATCTCAAGGGAATGGTAGAACAATGTTAAAAAGTGAAAATGAGCATGTTAAACAACACATAACCATCAGGGGACCAAAATCTTCCACATAGTTTACTGGCGATGTAGTCATCACTTTATGACTACAGTGAGCCATGGAAGTTGTTTCATTGAAACTATTCACTTCACCCTATTTCAGTATTGCTTGGTGATGCTAATTGACAGTCAGCTCATTTCTAATTGACAGTCAGCTCATTTGCATGAATACTCAAAGGATTTTTTCTTTAGTTTTGCCATATGATAAGAAGTGTCAGTAGTCTGTGTTTATATATGGGCATTAAAATAGCTCTGTCCCAAGTGCAGAGAAATGTATGACCACAGAAAGTCCTTTGGGGGCATGCGTGTGGCATGATAATGTATTTTCATTAGATTAAAGATTGGTAAGGGTATAGGTCTAAGATGTAAAATGGCAGCAAGCAAAGGGGACAACACAAGGTGAGAAGACATAGGACTGAGCAGGATGAAAATAGGTGAAGAAGCCAGACAGACAATGGTTTTGAACCTATGATGCATTGCTGTGCAGTGCAGTGCATTAAGAGGAGGAAGCCACTGAAGCAGTCAGGCTAAAATGGGTCATAAAACTCACATATCAGGGAAATTTATTACATTGTCAGAATGATAGCAAGAATAAAAAAGGGATTCAGTGGACTGGAATCAATGCTTTCATAGTCACATTCTAAATAGCAGTGCATTAGCAAGGGTAAACTCAGAAGGTGTCAGGCTGTAGGGGGTAATTAAGCAGACACATATCAGAAATATGCAACACATTGACAGAGTGGATACCAGATAGTGTATAACAGCATTAACACAGTAAAAATCATTTCATGAGTACAATGAGCCACAGAACAGCTATAATACAGACATTTGTTTAACTGTATTATACATTTCTCTGCTGAGATGCAGTCATGTGTTCCAAGTATTTTTCATCATTTTTGACATGAGATAAGTGTCATTTCTCTGTGGTTATCTACGAACATTGATTTTGCTCTCGGCCAACAACTGCTTATAAACTCTTTGTTGATATGTGTGTATTGTGTTTATCTATTTTTGACCAAGCTGAAGGTTGGAAATTGGAGTACAGGACTGAGATGAAAAGGTGAAACAAACAGAGCATGGAGCACTAGGTGAGCTAATAAGGAATGAGCAGGATAGAGGTAAAATAGGAGCCATACCTCTCAACTTCATAGTGCAACAATGCTAGACAACTCCATAGTTACATTTTGTTAGACAGTGCCAAACTCTTCACAGAATGTGTACAGTTATGATGAGAATGATTCATTTCAGGGGAAAGGAACACATGATGGAAAGCCAAGATGAATATGCCTGCATGGATTTAAAATCATGCCTTGTCACTCGTGTTCTCCAAAACAGAACATTAGCCAGGTATACTACTGAAGCAGTCAGAGAAAAGGAGTTAAAAACATTGCAGGGGAATGAAATATAGTAGTATAATGAAAACATAATATTGTAAAACTACATTCCACCCTCAGAGAATTAGAACTTTGCATCCATGAAACTGAGAATGGATTCATCAAATCATGAACATATTGAGCCATTGAAGCTATTGCAGCGATACTAGTAACTTTACCATATTTTGTTACTGCCTAGTGAAGAGCACCTACACTAAGCTCAGTTGCATCATCAATGGCAATATCCTCTGCTTATATCAAGGATTTTTTCTCAGTTTTTCCATAAGTTGAGAGGTGTCATTTTTCTGTGGTTGCATACAGGCATCAACATTGCTGTGTGCAAAACATTGTGCAAAGTATCACCACAAAAACATGATTTTCATATATAAGTCCTTTATGGGTATGTGTCTGGTATGTTTATCACTTTTTTGACCAGATTAAAGATTGGAAAAGGGAGTAAAGAACACAGCTGAAAAGAGGAAGTAAGTAGTGGCTACAACACAAGCTGAGCACACACAAGCAGGAATGAAGGGACATAGGAGCCTACCTCTCAGTATCTTACCGCAATACCATTGTTCACCCACAACAAATATTTGTAATTATTTACTGATAGTAATTATCAATACTTTGTGAGACAACTACACTTTTTAGTCTACACAATTGCAGCCAACCATGTGTATACTACTGAAATATCTGGGAAGCTGAGAGGTATGGATGGATGCTCTGTTGGGTTTGTAGATTTTTCATTGGGGTTATGTGGCAAGGTTCAAGGGAATATCCAGCATCTCCCACTAGATGTCCCTGTGGGAAGTTAAACCTCTCAAACCATTAGTAAAGGTCACATGTGTGCCATATGTGGGAGTCGTAAAAACTGCCTACACACACATTGTAGATGATACCCAGTGAATTACGGACAACCTGTCAGTTGGGATGATAACCATATAATTCATGTGTTTCCTTCCCTAATCACCAAGTAGGGGCCTTTATTTTGATGTGCATACAGTCTATGGCCCTTTGTACCTTGGGGAAGTGGGGTATACATAAAAGTCCTGCATGGTGTTTGTTCTCTCCACTGGGGTAGATGAGAACCACATACGTTCCTCTCATCTCCTAAAGCATGACATCAAGGAAATGGTATAAAATGCTCATGGCAGACCCTAACATACCCTCAGTGTGTACCCGGTTGATCGATGAAAGGTCCCTGTAAACTATATATACATAAAGCCATACATACCTTAGTTTCTACAGGGTTGGATACTCCATGACTGCCACGGGGCTGCAGATGAGTTGTCCACTCAACAGCAGTCCATTATGTCAGTGTCATGGAGAATATGACATGTTGAGTGGAGTCTGAAGACTATGTGCCTCAGGGAGCTGACATTGAGCATCGTCAGCAGCAGTTGCTGCTATAACAGCCTCTTGCCGATACAGATTTACAGTTGCTTTGGCAACCTCTAACATATTTTTGAGTTTTTCCACTGTTTAAACATGAGAATATGGACGTGTTCATTGTTAATGTGTGCATGATGTGTTTGTGCATGAGTTATATGTTTCTGAATCACTCTGCCGTGTTTTTTTATTTCATTATTATACAGCACAGCTCATTATATACATATTGGTATCTCTCTCTCTCTCTCTATATATATATATATATATATATATATATATATATATAGAGAGAGAGAGAGAGAGAGTGTGAATATAAAAAGTTTACACACCTCTGTTAAAATGCCAGGTTTTTGTGATATAAAACAGTGAGACCACAATAAATCATTTCAAAACTTTTCCCACCTTTAAAGTGACTTATAACCTGTACAATTCAATTGAAAAAGAAACAAATCTGTTAGGGGACAAAATATAAAAAATAAAAAATGTACAATAAGCTGGTTGCATAAGTGTGCACACCCTTAAACTAATACTTCATTGAAGCACCTTTTGATTTAATTACAGCATTTCGTCTTCTTAGGTAGGAGTCTATCAGCAAGGAACATCTTGACTTGGCAATATTTGGCCACTCTTCTGTCAGATTGTGAGGGCATCTCTTGTGCGCAGCCCTCTTCAGGTGACCCCACAGATTTTCTATTGGATTTAGATCTGGACTCGGGCTGGGCCATTCCAAAACTTTAATTTTCTTTTGGTGAAGCCATTCTTTTGTTAATTTGGATGTGTGCTTGGGGTCATTGTTGTGTTGAAAGGTGAAATTCCTCTTCATCTTCAGCTTTCTAGCAGATGCCTGAAGGTTTTGGGCCAAAAGTGACTGGCATTTGGAACTGTTCATAATTCCCTCCATCTTGACTAAAGCCCCAGTTCCAGCTGAAGAAAAACAACCCCAAAGCATGATACTGCCACCACCATGCTTTACCGTGGGGATGGTGTTCCTTTGGTGATGCAAAGTGTTGTTTTTGTGCCAAATGTACCTTTTGAAATTGTGGCCAAAAAGTTCAGCCTTGGTTTCATCAGACCATAACATATTTTCTGACATGCTTTTGGGAGACTTGGTGTATTGTTCTGCAAATTTTAGCTGGGCCTGGATTTTTTTTGTGTAAGAAAAGGCTTCCGTCTTGCAACCCTACCCCATAGCCCAGACATATGGAGAATACGGGAGATTGTTGTCACATGTAATACACAACCAGTACTTGCCAGAAATTCCTGCACTTCCTTCAGTGTTGCTGTAAGTCTCTTGGCAGCCTCCCTGACCAATTTTTGTCTTGTCTTTTCATCAGTTTTGGAGGGACGTCCAGTTCTTTGCAACGTTACTGTTGCCCCATATTTTCTCTACTTTTTGATGACTGTCTTCACTGTGTTCCATGGTATATCCAATGCTGTGGAAATGCTTTTTATACCCTTCTCCTGACTGATACCTTTCAATAATGAGATCCCTTTGATGCTTTGTAAGCTCTCTGCAAACCATGGCTTTTGCCATAGCAGGCAACTGAGTAAATGTCAGAAAAATCCTACTAGGACAGCTGAACTTTATTTGGGGTTAATCAGAGTCTCTTTAATTGATAGCAGGTGTGTACCCAAGAAGACTGAATGTTGTAATTAAATCAAAAGGTACTTCAACAAAGTATTAGTTTAAGGGTGTGCACACTTATGCAACCAGCTTATTGTACATTTCTTATTTTTATATTCTTTCCCCTAACAGATTTGTTTGTTTTTCAATTGAATTGTATAGGTTATAAGTCACATTAAAGGTGGGAAAATTTTTGAAATGATTTATTGTGGTCTAATTTTTTTATATCACAAAACCCTGGCATTTTAACAGGGGTGTATAAACTTTTTATATCCACTGTATATATATATATATATATATATATATATATATATATATATATATATATATATGTACACACACGTGTGTGTGTGTGTGTGTGTGTGTGTGTGTCTTTGCTGTGCCTTGTTTTCAGCTGGCCTAATCATGGGCACATCATGTAGATGTGTTTTCCGAATCACACATACCCTGCTTCACCCCACTTGTCACACAAATTTGCTTAGTGCAATATGGAAGCATTTATGAATTCTAGTCATTTTGACTAATTTGCCTTGCAATTCTTATGATCCTAAGATCCTAAACCACACCAGCTGAAATTGTTTATAGCCTTATACTTTCCTACAAACCATGATTCAACCAAATGTATTTTAGATGAAATTTATTTTCAGAACTTTCCAGTGATTAGATAAAAAGGCAGTTAGATGAAATAAACTGAAATACCCAAACACACAAATGCACACGCACGCGCACGTGCGCACACACACACACACACACACACACACACACACACACACACACACACACACACACATGCGCGTGAGCATACAGACACACACACCATATTTGAGTCATGTCAGTACCCCAAAGATACAGACATTGTGCCTATTATTTCTGACAAAATAAGATTGATATTCTGTCAACAGTGATGTGATCTGCACCCCTATATTTCATGTATACTCTTACTTAAATATTTACTTATTTATTTATTTTACATTTGTTTACTGGGGATGTCCGACAGCAGAGGCCAGGGAGAAAAGCTCCTTTAAAAAAAAAAAACACATTACAAACAATGCAACACAAGAAATAGATAACCATTGAGAAATACTTAACTTTGGTAAATATAGGTAGTTAAAAAACTAACAAATAACTGACTAAAATATCTAACTAAAAATATCTAATTAAAAAACTTCATCATCACATGACTGTAGAGAGCAAGATAAAGAGAGAAAGAGTGTGTTTAAACATCCAGCAATGTGTTACAACTCCACTCTGGCAGCATTTCACTGTTAGTAGCAACAAACATGAACTACGCCTACAGTTAGGACTATAAGCCTATAGAAACAGTACTTAGGTAAGTGACCATAGGGGCCATAAGATGCCTAACAATATTCACCTTTCAGTCAACGCATTTATACAAGTACTTGTCACTTTTTTAGCACTTAATAGCAGTAGAGTAGCTATGGTGGGACAAACGGGTTAGCCAGCCCAGGTGAAAGGTGTTAGTGTGACTGGCATTTTTTATTATTATTTTTTTTTTCTGTCATGTAGAATATGCTCTTATTTGCTCCTCAACTTAATCTTGAGAGGCACCAGATGAGCATGTGGCACTATGTTCCAGATAAGGCAGCTACAGTTCTCCTTAATAATGCTCACCTTCCTAATCAGGCAGGATCAAACAGGATCATACATGATAACCCTGGAGTAAATTTATGTCTACCCACCCAGTCATCATGACCAGCCATAAGGGTAGCCAAGATAGGTCTTTGCTTAAAGTATAAAATAACACCTAAAGAAAGAAGACAGGAAATACCCACAAACAGAAAACTCCCAAACAGCCTACAGGACAAACTATGATTTACAAAGAAATGAACATATATCTAAGCCGAAGCACACACACGTCAGTGCAGCATCCTTGTATGTGCCACTTGATAATGCAGCTTAATGACAGCATAATTTGCTCCCTCAGATTTTGCAGTTGGGGACAAGGCATGCAATTGATAGTTATATTTAAGAATATTAGAATGCCCACAAATAAACATTGCTTACTGCACTATGATTTCTCGTTCTCATGTTGTAATAGATGTAGAGGAAGGTTATCGGTTCTCTGCTAGTTTATATTTGGAGACGTATACATTTTACTCTATCCTTGCTGTCCCTTTGCTTTGCAGCCTGTATCATATGAAATACAAAAGCATGAGTTGATTCCCATATAGATCACAGAAATGCCTCCCACAGCCATTATATTGGAGATTTTATTTATACATCATGACTTGGAATGCAACATTATGTTATAAACATTAGCATCTTCTATCATTGCCTCCAAAATCAGACTGCAAAATCTAGTAGTTGTCCATATATGCCACAAACTTTTAGCTTACCTTACCAGTGGTGTACCCGTTATTATGTTAGATATCTGACTGCAGAATGAATGGGAGCCTTTATAAAAATAAACACATTTCTGCATCTTTTCTACATGGCAAACTGATAGGGGTTCAGTTGCACTGCAGCTTCCTCCTGCATACATGTCCTTGTTTTTGTACAATGAGTGATGATGTAAATCTGAGTAAAGATGTGAATTTCTGTATACGAAAAAAAAAAAAACAGTTTCCTACCTATATATACCACTTGTCATGGTGATATTCTAAATACACTCACAGTGGGGTTGCTAATCTCTTCTGCTGTTCATAAAACCTAAGTGTCCCTTGGCAGCCCTTTTATGTGTGCAATGAGCTGCTACCGAACTGTTGATATTGCCACTGTCTTGTTGACCATTCTCTGTGCTTAAGAAGATGAAGTCTGACCTCTCACTACATGTCAGAAATGTCACCTGTGTACATGATATAGCAGGTGGTGTGGTGGAGATGTGACAACAATCAGGTCTCTGCACACCTTAAAACAACAGCAGCTTGCATTATGTGCCACACTGATACTCCATATGATTTTTTTTTTTGGTTTAGTAATAGCCAGCATTTGCATGAGTAATATGACTGCTGTAATAACTATAGTACTTTTGAAAAAAAAAAACTTATACTACAGACATAGTGTCATAGCCTGGGACTTCCACTATATGAATAGTCTAGACTGTAAGTGTAGAAGTTTCATTTATGCAGAGCTGTCACAATGACAATAGGTCTGTTAGTCTTTTATCTCTGTCTGAAACTAATATACAATGATTTTAGATGTAATTCTTTTAATATCATTTATATTTCTAGAATGTTTAGTAATACACAAAACATCCTTCCTTTTTACTACCTACTGTGGTGAAGAAATACTGATGAAAAATAGGTATAAAAGGAATACTGCGCTGCTCTACAACAAAGGCACTTGTGTCTGCTACATTCCCAGAATCAAATTTCCTTTTTTAAAATGAACTGTCAAATCAGCCTTACCATTTTAAGTTGTCTATTTGTTGTTAAGATTGAAACCTTGCCTGTCTCAGATGGAATAATATTCTCACAAATTAAAACTCCTGAATTAATCTAGCTACCCCCAAGGTCAGCAAACCTAATAGAGTGAGTTATAATTATTTTCATCGGGCTTGAATGATCAGGCCTCAGCAGACTGTTTGGCAGCTGCATTTATGAATACCATTGCCGTTAGATGGAGGGGTAGTGAGTGCCATGTGTTATGTGAAGCCTTTATACTTAATCATCCTACCAATCTGATATATATATATAGAGCATGAAGCTTTTGATGTCTGCCAACTCTTTTGTTCTGGCAAACATATTTTTGAAAATATGAATCAAGAAACTAGTCATTGTTTTTGACAGAGCAGGAAACTTATGTACAGTTATAGTGTGCAGTGCAAAAACTCCTGAACAGTATGATTCAGACATTGGAGCATGCTAGTAGCAGGAAAAGATGCATAGCCAGCCATGCATTTTATTCCACCTGAACTATTACCATTTGGCACAAGTGCAGCTTTTAGGGAGGGGAAGAATCTGTTTTTCTTTTTTTTTTTTTTTTTGCAACATTAAACATTATAAATGTAGTTGTGTAGAAATGCACACAATTCACCTGCTGCTAAAGTGTTGTGCAGTTGCTGTTCCTTGAACGTGCCTCACCGTAGCGTTACATAAACACGATATCATCACTCACATGCATTATCTAGTCCAGAAACTACATCTTCTGAAGCTTGGGCCTTCATGATGTTTTACTACCTGTTTCTTTATCCAAATGTAAATTTAATTAGTGGGGAGACAAATGCTGAGGGACATGTCTTAGTGAGTGTCACTGTGCAATGTAACCCAGATATACTATCATCAACACAGAGACCATAAGAAGGCTGAAACATGCATGTCCACAGCTAGTAGGGTTTGGCTTTATTGGCTTGAATTTGTCCATAACAGACTTGAAAAGAAAAAAGTCATGGGCATTCAGAACTGCCATATAGCTGAAACCCCTAATATCCTTAAAGGGTCATTTGCATATATCTCATGTGCCTCTAATACAAGAGGTTTAAGGAATCACACAGTGGAAACTCTAACATGGCTATTTTTTTCTTTTAGCTCTTACTGACTGGTTTGTCTTTGTGACCTTTTTACTCATTGTTTTAGACAAGATCTTCTATCACAGCATAGCACAGTACTTCAAGCCTGATATACTTTTACTTTTTCAATTGTCAAACATGTTTAATCTTCTCTTTGTAAACTGCACAATGTGTTCCCATCATGTCTGAGTTTTTTCTGTAATGTCTCTACTGTTGATTTTTGCCTTATAGTAAACATGTCAGGGATCAGTCAAGATACTTCAAACAAAATAAAATAAAAAAATAAAACAAAAATGACTTCAGTTTTAGATAGGAATGTGCTACAAAGCACCAGACCCCAAATTCTACAGGAATGACATTTTTGACAGCGTCTCAGCAAAAACAGCATTAATTTGATATGTTACTGCATGACTTAGTAAGTTCTCCATCAATGTACTAGCAAAATTGAAATTCAAGTTGTGTTAATTATTTGGCATGTGTTTTCAGCTATGCTTTAGATCTGAAACTGATGCAGTGTGCAAGTGACACCACACATTAGAAAGACTCCACTAGTAGCAGCAACAAATTATTAGACTTGAGGAGTTACTCCATTTTTAACAGGCTCAGAGATTGCTGGTCTTTTAAGGTATAGCACATTTGAAACTGAATACTTGTACTTACACATATAGTACCTTACTATCATTACTTTTAAGGTATAGCACATCTGAAACTGAATACTTGTACTTACACATATAGTACGTTACTATCATTACTTTTAAGGTATAGCACATCTGAAACTGAATACTTCTACTTACACATCTAGTACCGTAGTAACACTTTTTTAAGGTAGAGCACATCTGAAATTGAATGCTTCTTCTTACACATCTAGTACCGTAGTATTAGTACATTTCCTGTCACTCTTACCTCATAATGTTTCTGTGCTGCTAAGTTTGCCACATGTGAAAACGGTGTATGTGTATAATGAAGATAAAGATAACCATAGTCATTTCAGCATGTTATTTGCTATTCTACATTGTTTTGGAGTCATATTATATCAAGACCTCATTAAGATGTTGCTTTCTGGACCCAGAATGGTCCTCTTTTCTCCATATTGCAGAAATGCATGTTATAGGACTGGAGCCATGTTTTCAATTAGTAGTAAATAAATCGCACCCATCTGTTACTTTCTTTATTTTTAATTTATACACTGTAATGCTGTGTAGCTATGCTGAATTGTTTGCAGGAGGTACTCAAAAGCATGGGTTTAATCCTGTTGTTCTCACCACCAGCGCCACTTCCATCAGAAATCACAATAATGTATGGTTATCATATTCTCCAAAAAGAGTATTTGAAAAACATGTATAACGGACAATGGCCCATCTGTATAATTCTCAAGACAGTCTTATGATATGATCACATGTAATATACACTTGCAGTAACTTACTATAAGCAGTTAAAATTTCAAAACATTTGTGCCCCTACATTATGTAGAAATATGGCTGCTGTCATATATATATGCCTACAACAATCATGTATTGCAACATCAGAAATGGACAATCAGGAGAACAGGAGAACAGACCAATTGACTGAAATGACCTAGTAACTGGTTAGGTCTATTAATTAATGTAAAGTGATGTGTTCTAGTAACAGTAAAACATAGCCTTCCCCAAAGATAAGAGCAGTGGCAAATTATTCTGCAAAAACATTGTTGGATATGCCCTTTTCTGCCCTTCACAGCCATCTAGTTTTCCTTATTACAGCTATTCCAAAAATAAAACATACTACCAAATTATATGGCATTAATTTCTTCACATGTAATGTTCTTGGAATGTGAGCAGCCAATTGTTTCCCACTTGTTAACTGGGATGTTTGGGAGGTTAGGCTGGTCAGCAATACTGGAAAACATAAATTTTAGATGAACAAATGAAGAGCCCTGTTATAGAAAAAGTAAAAGCTACTTCTTAAGCACACAAAATCTAATATGCTGGTTAAGGCAGTAAACATCCTGGATGCAAATCTAAACTCAGTCGTGTCGTGAAGTCAGGAAGTGCTTTCCAGTCCAGTGGAGAGGCCATATATAATACACAGACGTAAGTGAGTACAACTACATGTGACAAGAACAGTGCTTTTTACATCGGACAGAAAACAGGTTAAAAGTGCTGTAACAATGTACTTAGTAAGAGGAGGATCCTGTCATGGTTAGCACACTAAAAGATTTGTAGTGAAAATAGGTCAGGCTTACCTCCTCTAATTTAAAAAAATGTTGGTAAATGGGTTTAGGGCAGAATGAGAATCACAGACCCACAGAACATTATTTAAGTCTGATCCAAATGTGCAGAGATAACAAAGAGTTTTACATGTCACTAAGGGCCTGCACGTATACTCTTTAAAAATAGCAGCACATGGTAGACTAATAAAATTACAAATCTGTTACTCAGCTGTTGCTGCTACACTGAGAAAAGGGACTTTCAACTTTCGAAGAATTGGAAGCTAACTACAAAAATATAATGTGATGCAGAGTCAGTCTGCCCAGAAAAAAATACTTTTGCACACAGCTGTGGGCCACAGGAATGGGAGATGTTAGGAAGATTTACCACACACACACAAACACAAACACACACATGTATGCACACACAGACACAAATACGCACATGTAAACATACTTACATACAGACATACACACACACACACACACACACACACACACACACACACACACACACACACACACACACACACACACACACACATATACAAACAAGCACATTATGGTGGAAGGTTTGCATAATGGTTAAGGTATTTCCCTTGCACACACAAGGTGCAGGGTTTGATTCTCACATCTGGTAATTAGCTAAGTTTGAAATGCCCCCACAAGGGCAGCTATCTTAGTAGTAATCTACAAACCTATGAACATGTAAACATACATATTTAAACACACACACACTTAAGGTAATGTGGTACTGTCATAGTCCATATCTAAACAAAAGAATCCCTTTAAGCAGCAGCAGTAAAAGTGGGTCATATTGACAGACAACATATGATATCACAAAAAACCTATTTTAAAGTGTTAGAAAATAATTCTGCAGAAAATAAAATATTTCGGATCTTACTCCTGCCCCATATATTTTACCTTTTCTGTACATCACCCTTTCCAATCACACTGATTTACAGATACAAATTCACAGGCAATAAAGAATTGATTCAATTGGTTAAAAATAAAATACAATAAAACAGAAAAATAACAAGCAGTCAACTAATAAACAGTTCCTAAAGAAAACAAGATTGTGAAAATTGACTTGGAAGCTAACCTTCCAGATGATGCTTAAAAGTTATCCAAATAGATTTCTGTGAGTTTGCTTAGCCTGCAGACCTTACAAATGCACTGCAGAAGTTTTAGCTAAAATTATGCAGAAGACTTCTATCACCATGTATCCAGTAGCACTACATTTTACTTGTGAGGGATGGAGAGTCCAAGTTAGATAAAGCTAGTAAAATGGGACCATTTTCCCATATTTTCTCAACCACCTATAGATGATCCTGGTAATTCATATATGCCACATCTACAATCATGGCCAAGCCAGCACTATTAGCATTGCATGCATGGCAAGCAGCAATGCTAATCCTACACGCAGGCAGCTAGTCCAGTGTGCCCAATGAACAGCTCCTTGTTGCAGCCACAGCACAGCACCATAGTTACATCATGCTAGTTCTTTTTAAGGACAAAGTTAAGCCTGAGTGTTAACTCTGCACAAGCACCACTAGTAGTCATCACAAGTTTGCATGAGCAGGTTGACAATGTTGATATAATCTACAGACAATGTGAAATGAAGGGACAAATATCACTGGTAACTGAAGGTGAAGTAGAGCTTATACTATAACAACAGAATTCATGAAGATGGACCAAAAAAGTGCAAATGGAGGTGCACAACAAAGCGCTGATGGAAAAGCAGAATGGAGAAGGTGGTATGATAACATGTATCTGTAAAATAATGTGAAATCTACACAGAAGAGGCAAAATACAATTAAGCAACATGATGAACCAACCTGCATCAGTCCTGCCAAACTCAGCATGTGAGCAGTGGACCTGTACTATAATGTTACTACCATTAAATAAGTAAACTATGATACCCTCAGGGGACTCCATCCATCAATGTAGTCCACATACCGGAGTATCCATAGTTATCTAGCCAGGGGAGCCATTGCAACAGTTAGAGTAAAAGTGCCCATAAAACACACCTATTAGGAGAATGTGCCACATGTGCAGACTACAAACTGAAGCTTGTAAAACAATGGCATACAACCCCCAGGGGATTTGAAACTCCAAACCAGTGAACTTAAACTGTAAAAATAAGTTCATCAATACACTGAGCCATTGAAGAAGTAAGAATAAAGGCATTAATTGTACAATGTTATGTTTTATTTTAGAGTGGTGTTGCCATAGGACAGAGTCCCATTCCTCTGTGGTTACAGATGACCATGGATGTTGCTTTCTGATAACTGTCATGCAATGTATGACCACAAAAAATTATTTTTTTTGTTTTTATAGGCCCTCTAGGGGAATGTGCATATTGTTTCTATCTGTATTGTGGTTGTTTTGTAGTCTGGACATGGGGTTATGGGACAGAGATTGAAAGGAGAAGCAAGAAGAGGGTATAAGAAGAGGGTATAAAACACACACACACACACACACACACACACACACAAACACACACAAACACAATGAGCCACCAAAGAATGAACAGGATGAAGGTGGGATAGGGGTTCATATTTCCCAATGTCTGCTCATCAAAGGTGCATGAATCCATATATAAATTTGTTTACAAAATGAGAAACCCTCAATATAATTTACAACCTGATCATAAGAATATTTAATTTCAGGGGAATGCAACCCATGATGCAAGAAAAGAGACATACAGTCAAATGGAACTGAATGCATGTATTTGTGAATGATAGTCTCTAGATGAATACACTAGCATGGCAATGGACAGAAACTATGAGAATTGTGGTTTCTGAAAAACACATTTTAGGTGAATGCAGCCCATGATAGCAAGAAGAGGCATACATTCGAATAGAAGAGAACCCCTGCTGGTGTAACTGAAATTCTCGAGACTAGTGTACTAACATGGCATACCATATAAGTACTCAGAGAGCAGTTTTCTGAAAAAACACATTTCAGGGAAATGTTAGAACAGTGTCAATTAATAAAAACTGCATATTGCAAACATGTACAACCATCTAGTGATGGATACCCTTCTTCTAATCTATTGACAGTGTGCACATCACTGCAAAACTGTTACATACATGCACTTTGTTAACCTTATTTTATATTTGCATTGTAAGGGATTAGTACACGAAACAGATTGTTTGATGCAAGGTAGACCTCACTGGATTTGAACCTCTGCTTACCTAACTGAAGTTGTTTAGACCAGTGCATTAGTAAGTGAAGCCACAGAAGAACTTATAATAAAGCTATCAGAAAACAAACTTCTCAAGGGAATGTTAGAACAATGTTAAAGAGTGAAAATGACCATTGTTAAACAACACATAACCATCAGGGGACCAAAATCTTCCACATAGTTTACTGGTGATATAGTCATCACTTTATGACTACAGTGAGCCATGGAAGTTGTTTCATTGTAACTATTCACTTCACCCTATTTCAGTATTATCTTGGTGATGCTAATTGACAGTCAGCTCATTTGCATGAATACTCAAAGGATTTTTTCTCTAGTTTTGCCATATGATAAGAAGTGTCAGTACTCTGTGTTTATATATGGGCATTGAAATAGCTCTGCCACAACTGTAGAGAAATGTATGACCACAGAAAGTCCTTTGAGGTCATGCATGTGGCATGATAACGTATTTTCATTAGATTAAATATTGGCAAGGGTATAGGTCAAAGATGTAAAATGGCAGCAAGCAAAGGGGACAACATAAGGTGAGAAGACATAGAACTGAGCAGGATGAAAACAGGTGAAGAAGCCAGACAGACAACAAAGGGTTTGAACCCATGACAGATTGCAGTGCAGTGCATTAGGAGGAGGAAGCCACTGAAGCAAGCAGGCTAAAATGGGTCATAAAACTCACATATCAGGGAAATTTAGTACATTGTCAGAATGATAGCAAGAACAAAAAATGGATTCAGTGGACTGGAATCAATGCTTTCATAGTCACATTCTAAATAGCAGTGCATTAGCAAGGGTAACCTCTGAAGTTGTCAGGCTGTAAGGGGTGATTAAGCAGACACATATCAGAAATATGCAACACATTTATAGAGTGGATAACTGGCAGTGTATAACAGCATACAACCCCTATGGCAGTCAAATATCCTACCCAATGCATTAACACAGTAGAAATCATTTCATGAGCACAATGAGCCACAAAACAACTAGAATACAGCCTAACTGCATTATACATTTCTCTGCTGAGATGCAGTCATGTGTTCCAAGGATTTTTCATCATTTTTGACATAATGAGATAAGTGTCATTTCTCTGTGATTATCTACGAACATTGATTTTGCAGAGCCAACAGTTGTTTATAATCTCTTTGTTGATATGTGTGCATTGTGTTTATCTATTTTTGACCAAGCTGAAGGTTGGAAATGGGAGTACAGGATTGAGATGAAACAGGGAAGCACAGAGAGCATGGAGCGCTAGGTGAGCTAATAAGGAATGAACAGGATGGAGGTGAGATAGGAGCCATACCTCTCAACTTCATAGTGCAACAATGCTAGACAGCTCCATAGTTACATTTTGTTAGACAGTTCCAAACTCCTCATAGAATGTGCACAGTTATGACAAGAATGTTTCATTTCAGGGGAAAGGAACACATGATGGGAAGACAAGATGAATATGCCTGCATGGATTTGAAACCATGCCTTGTCACTCCTCATGTTCTCCAAAACAGAACATTAGCCAGGTATACTACTGAAGCAGTCAGAGAAAAGGAGTTAAAAACATTGCAGGGGAATGAAATATAGTAGTATAATGAAAACATAATATTGTAAAACAACATTCCACCCTCAGAGAATTAGAACTTTGCATCCATGAAACTGAGAATGGATTCATCAAATCATGAACATATTGAGCCATTGAAGCTATTGCAGAGATACTAGTAACTTTACCATATTTTGTTACTGCCTTGTGAAGAACACCTACACTAAGCTCAGTTGCATCATGGATGGCAATATCCTCTGCTTATGTCAAGGATTTTTCCTTAGTTTTTCCATAAGTTGAGTGGTGCCATTTTTCTGTGGTTGTATACAGGCATCAACATTGCTGTGTGCAAAAAGTTGTGCAAAGTATCACCACAAAAACATGATTTTCATATATAAGTCCTTTATGGGTATGTGTCTGATATGTTTATCACTTTTTTGACCAGATTAAAAGTTGGAAAAGGGAGTAAAGAACACAGCTGAAAAGAGGAGGTAAGTAGTGGCTACAACACAAGCTGAGCACACACAAGCAGGAATGAAGGGACATAGGAGCCTACCTCTCAGTATCTTACCGCAATACCATTGTTCACCCACAACAAATATTTGTAATTATTTACTGATAGTAATTATCAGTACTTTGTGAGCCAACTACACTTTTTAGTCTACACAATTGCAGCCAACCATGTGTATACTACTGAACTATCTGGGAAGTTGAGAGGTATGGATGGGAGCACTTTTTGAAGAACAGGTGCATTTTTTTAAAGAAGGAGTAGTTGGGAAAGAAAGTCTGGGAAGTAAGAGGTGGGTAAGAGAGTGAGGATAGGTTGCAGGGAAAGACAGACATGACTGGCAGGTTTTAGGGTAACACAATGATGGAAGAAAAACACAATGGTGTAGAGGACATCAGACAAACAGAAGGACGACAATGATGAGGGGAAGATTGTACAACTTACGAGGGTGGGTATAGATACAAAAGGGAAGGAACACCATGTTTGAGGATAGGATTGGGTGTTCAGAGATGTATCTCTGACAGCTTAGACCTAGTAGATGATCACTCATCACGCTTTGAACCATCACCACTGATCCTGCCTCAGAAGCTGGAGACATAACTCAACAAGTTACTGGAGTATGGTCTTTATAAGGCTAATGCAGGCATCCATCCTATCAGTTATCTCCTCCATGAGTTCTGACATCTCCTGATGGGAGACAAAAGTGTCACCTCAACTTGCACTGATACTAGCAGGTATCAAAGTACCACCCTGCAATGCAGGGCTTCCTGATGCAGGTGGGACAAGTAGGGCAGGAAGTGTTGATGCAATTGTGCTAGGCTGGGACCCAGATGTGTTAGGTGTCTGTGGGGGTGGTGGTGGTACTGCTGCTGTTACTGCTGCTGTTGACCTGTAGGTAGACACCTGGCCATGCCAGTATGGTCATTGCAGATCACTCTGCTGATGCATGTAACAGTAACAGAGGTAGAGAGACAAAATGCACAAATAAATGTATGAAACAGAAAGGGTAGTGACAAAGAGGGTGGGGGAAGAAACAATGGAAAAACAATGGAATTAGATTCTTAACTAGGTTAATACATAAAGTGCAGCAAAATAAACTTTTAATTGTAAGACTCACAAGGTATGTCATCAACCTGTTTGAGTTTTACAGTCAGGGGAACTTGGCCAAAAGCCATCATCACATACAGTCTGACATAAGATCATAGTACCTGCATGAGCTATTTGTTAGGAAAGCACATATTTGCTTGTGGACAGTGATGCTATTTTAGTTTTGACAAGAACACAACTGTACATATGCATATGAAATGTGCTGATCACACAATTTTAAATATGTCAAGCAGAAGTGACAGACAAGGGACAGATAAATCTACTGTATATTGTGAACTGCCCAAGCAAATAATGAGAATGGAGAGTACATGCATGAACCTTGTAGTGGTGCATTCATATTTCCTTGGATGACACAAATATATACTCTGCCATGACAATAGAAATCTCAGTGTGCATACATTAAACATGATGAGCCATTTGCCCTCCTATAAAGGGAGTGGCATGCACAAGCACAATTCTAACATTGCACCCTAAAAAGGGAGTGGCATGCACAAGCACAATTCTAACATTGCACCCTATAAAGGGAGTGGCATGCACAAGCACAATTCTAACATTGCACCCTATAAAGGGAGTGGCATGCACAAGCACAATTCTAACATTGCACCCTATAAAGGGAGTGGCATGCACAAGCACAATTCTAACATTGCACCCTATAAAGGGAGTGGCATGCACAAGCACAATTCTAACATTGCACCCTATAAAGGGAGTGGCATGAACAAGCACAATTTTAATGTTGCACCCTAAAAGGGGAGTGGCATGCACAAGCGCAATTCTAACATTGTACCCTATAAAAGGAGTAGCATGCACAAGCACAATTCTAGCATTGCACCCTATAAAGGGAGTGGCATGCACAAGCACAATTCTAACACTGCAACCTATAAAGGGAGTGGCATACACAATCACAATTCTAACATTGCACCCTATAAAGGGAGTGGCATGCACAATCACAATTCTAACATTGCACCCTATAAAGGGAGTGGCATGCACAAGCACAATCCTAATGTTGCACAGTCATACTAAGTCCATTAAGGTATGCCAGTACTGACAGATGTGGTACTACTGAATAGAAGTTATTCAGAAAGATTTTTTTAATGGCTACAACTGTTACTATGCAAAAAGACACATCTTTCATAACAGCAGATATACTTAACCCAGCATGCTCTTAAGCACTACAGTAGGCTTCTGCGTATCTACCTGCTCCTTCCAGTCTCTGCAGGGGCTAGAGATATAAAAAGGGCATAAATAGAAGTTGCATACTGGTATGTATTGGCAGTATATTTAGTGAAGGGATGTATACTTATAGTACTGAGGCTGTGATTCAGATCTAACTTCTGCCTGCCATCGGCTAAGGAAGTTAAGCTTGCCTTGACTTATGTCACTGTAGTGGTGATGGCACTGCTCCTCCATGCGTGGGATGCCAGTAGTATGGGTGACAACAGTGGTCAAACTATTCCAGGCAATAACCTTAAATTGCAACCCTGTATAGACCTCCTACAGGTCATGCTTAAAGAGGATGTTCAGAAAAATCTTAGACTCCTTTTCTCATCACCTGTCTGGTCTGAAAGGAGCACTTTCTCACCTTCTTTAGCCATGCTTGTGCAACTTTCAAAGATCTCAGGAAAAATGACAAAGAATTTGTGTCCAGAATAGTTCTCATATGTCTCAGACTTCATGGAAAGACAGCATTAAAGGGCACTTCATTTGTGCAACAGATGGCCAAAAAATAAAATATAGGTATTGTATTATTATGGTTCCAATGGCACTTTAATGTGTGAAACATGGCTGTCCTCCATCCCAATATTTGCTGCTGAGAATAAATGCTCAGCAGTGATGCCATCTTTGGATGGCTAAAGAAAGCATGGACAATACTCTCCACCTTCCATCTGTAGGTTGTGGAAGACCACCTCTTATAATGTTGAACAAATAGGCAACATGTGAAATACATTTACTAACAGTTTGCCAACAACTTCAACTAGGAAGTTCACAGCATGGTTGATGTGTGGCATTTTATACTTATAAAATGTTCATTTGATGAATTAATATTATTAAGTGTTATTTTACCATAGATCTCAATTAAGAAAATTGCTAACACTTGCATGTTTCAAAGACCCATTCAATGTGACATGGCTCTTTACAACTTAAATTGAAGACCATTCCTCATAATAAGGTACACTTGAGAGGTATGAGCATGAGAACGTTCTTACCCCTGTTATCTTGGCTTCTTGCTAATGCACAAAGCTGACCTCAGGTGCTCAAGCATGTGCACGGCATCACATGGAAGTCTACATGATACTTACCAGGTTTGCTCAGCATGCAAACTGAGCAAGTCAGAAAAAATAATATGAGCCCTAATTAGCATAAGCATTATCTGCAGAGGGGGTAATCTATATAATATAAACACCATGGGAACCACATACCCTCAATGTGCTGCAGAAGATAAACTCGTGCTCCAATCCTGTGCATTATTCACTGAAAAGATTTATCTGCTTACAGAAGGTATGCAGTACTTTGTTGATGTACTTATTTGTACAAAGGTAGATTTTTGTATGCTATTTACTGTAAGACCTAGAAATGCTGTCATTTTTATTGTATCTGTATGCATTGGCCAACGCTTTCTGAAGGGGGTACATGGCAGGTGTGCTGGCCATAGTAGCATGCAGGCAAGTTACAGCAGGTTGTAGCAATGTAAGTGTGTCATACACCAGTGTAATGCTGTGCACTATATGTGATTACAGTATAATATTTACAAAGATTATGGCCAACAATCATGTGCTTGTTAAGTTGCATACATGTTAACTTGCAGTCATGTGGTGGTATTGGGGTGTGTGTGCTTAGGACACAATAAATCCTGACATTCAGGTAAAGCTTGTTTTGTGGATAGATGTTAGTTTCAGGCCCTACTAAAGTGTAGCAAAAGGGCTATTAGTATAACATTAATGTTAAGGTTTCTAAGGCCCATGTAGGACCACAGCTGTTAATTCCTGTGTTTTCCATACCAGCAATGCTATGCTTATGAAACAGGCATCACCAGCCATATCCACTTGCAAGCCCATGTTTACAGACGCTGAAAATGAGGTGGTCCTAGAGGTTCTCAGTCTCCATGATAGACTGTTCCTTGCAGTGCATTCTGCTGACCAGCCCTTCCATGACTGTCTATCAGGAAAGTCTCACAAATGCAATTTTGTGGGTGGTAAAATTTATAATTATGATATGGTCCACCATAAAGTGACTGGAATGATTTGTGGTGTCACCCAGAGCAGAGGCCTTGGCAGGTGAACAGAGCGTGACAGGTAGTGAGACGTCTACTGAACCACCCCTTTATGGGGACAGAGGATTTCCTGGCATCATTTAAAAACAGTACCACCTCCACAGAGTTCCACAGTGCTGTACTGAACATTGGGGCAGAGCTGGATAGGCCCAAGAAAATGTCAAATGATGATTCACCAGTTGTATAGTCCTACTATCACTATCTGCTCCAATGTTTACCCATTAGTCAAATTCCAGTTTATAATACATGTCTCACTTCTGGAATATAAGTACATCTGGCATCCAGGCATAACATCCAAGTGCACAAGGTATGGACAGGGTTATAACTCTATATCATATTTTTATAATTGTGATGTCAGTTGCACATGTAGTCATGGTGCTGGATCATACTTACAATGGATATGTTTTGTTTTGGTGTATACACAAATGAAAACTTCTCTAGCACCGACACTGTGGAACAACCCTATCAGGTACTGTAGGATCTGTTACCTCTGATAATGATGGCAGATATGAGCTGACAGAGTCAAGAGGCACAGAGTGCATGTATTGGACAAGGGAGTGTGACCCCCTACATCTCCTCCCCTCCTCACAGTATGAATACAGTCTCTTTGCCTGCACATATCCAGGGCACACTACCATCTGAGAGTGGACAGGTTGATTGGGACACTGTAGATCAGGGAAGTATGGTGGCCCACATTAGACATGTCTGCATCTGCCCCTAGCCATGATGGGCAGGAGAGCCTACACAAGGAGGAGTGGTACTGGTGCTCACTAGAGGTATGGTTAATGCCATTCCACTGAGGTTGGTGAGTCAGTATCTGCCATCCAGTTTATGAAGAGGCTATCATGAAGGTACAGACAAGTCCACTAGAGCCTCAGTAGAGGTTTTGAGGGTGATCCAGGCTGTGCACGCTGACTTATGGGAGTGGATGACTGGTAAGTGTAATTCATTAGACAGAATGAATCACACATTGGAATGTGCAATGTCTTCTCTGGGTCATAAGTGAGGGGCTGTCCTCATAGCTGGTCATCTGCTGTGTCCTTGAATGTTAGCCAACCTGCCCATGGATGAGTGAGATCCCATTCCCATACTACTATCACATCCACAGCTCATTTAATCAGGGCTTCTCTGTGCCTGGCTTGGACACATGTAAAAGACTTGGATTGCTTCTAAAACCATCTGGACCTACAATGCTGACGTAAGTATTTTTTGTACTTGCTCTAACTGTCTCAGTGCTATTTAACACTTCTTTGCTGCATTTATTGATTTGGTTGAATTTATCACTGTTTTCAGCCTGCACTTGTTAAAGAAATGCCATCTGTTTGTTATTGTATTGCTCTTAGGTTGTTTAACAGCATTCTAGTATTTTCTAACCTCCTCTGTTACTGCAACAGCTGTTCTGAGTTTGCCAAGGTTCTCCTGAGTCTGGCAAAGCATTTCTAAGTTTTGCAAAGTTTTTCTGTGCTGATGTTTTCTTATGTTGTGCACTTTTGTTCTGTATTTTGTTGAACATTTTACAGGGTTAGTAAACTTATTTCCAATTATTCCTGATAGTGCATGAATTCTGACTTTAAACGTGAAGCATTTGTTACTGCACTTGAGCTCAAAACCAGGTAATTTTACATTAAGAGGGTTCTTCTGCACTCTGGTGGAAGCAGAGTTGAATTCAACCCATCCAAGTTGGAAACTGCTGGTGGAAAGTTTATTGTGCTTTTATCTGATTGGCCTGAGGGATTAGCTTTCTGACCTTAAATGTGAAGCATCTGTTACTGCAACTTCAGCTCAAAACCAGTTCCTTTTACATTAAGAGGGTTCTTTTGTGCTCTGGTGGGAGCAGAGATAAATTCAACCCACCAAGGTAGGAAACTGCTGGTGGAAAGTTTATTATGTTTTTATCTGATTGGCCTGAGGGATTAACTGTGTAAAAGTCTTTCATCCTGCTGGTATAAAAGTCTGCACAAAAGCGGTTCCCATGCCTTGTACATAAGCAAGTGTCTCCAGTGTAAAATCCTCTATAGGAAATGCTCTCTGTGGTCTCCCACTGTTCACAGCTGCTCAAAGATCTACAAGCTTGTGCAAAGGGCAGTACCACTGCAGGTCATCTAACCAAAGCTGCTGAATGTTTGCCAACTTTTGTCAGAGGTCTGGAGAGATTCTGCTGAAATACAAAGCATCCTCTGCAAAATCAAAAAAAAATAAGTACTTTTTGAGTTTTCCTTGCATTTTGCTGACTGTATTTTATCATTTTGCTGCCTCATTTTGTTGATTTTTACTGTATTTTTCTACACTTTAAAAAGCTGTTCTGTTGCCTTAAGTAGCTAGTACATCACATAGACTAGATTCAGATCAGCTGACTCTAGACTGTATTGTTACACTTGAGCACTATTCCAGCCATATTATATTAGGAGGGTCCTGCCTGCACCTTTGTTGGCAGAAGTGTGTAGTCTGAGCCTCATATGAGTTGGAGATTACTGAAGGAAAGCTCATTGTGTGCTTTCCCATTGGTAGTTTATCTTAAAAGTGTTTACTTTCACCTGTATTTAAGCTTTAGTTTGTGTGTAGCTGAGCAACATGCAATAGGGTTCAGTGGTGTCCTTTTTTGGATGCAAATGCCTTGAAATACAATTTTCTCCTAGACATCTATTAGAACCCTCCCAAGCTTCCCTGCTGCATTGTGGGAAATTCAATTTTGTACTGAGAAGCATTGCCATAGTTTTCACCCCTACCCTTCAATAGAAAAAGTCCCTTTGTTAATCTTAATGCAAACTCTGTTCAAACTAGCCCACTCCTCAGTGGTAGTTATGGCAAAAACCTGCCATAATGGATGTCAGTTTCCAACCATTTCTCTTGCTATCCTGATTGACATGGGCATCCTGAGGCAATGTAGTAATTGCCTCGTGTACACTGACAACCACTTACTCCTAAAACAAACAAATACAATATGTGAGTGATATAATTACACTATGAATTTGGAATCAATTCTCTCAAGTAACAAGACACCAGACATCAAACAGGTTGTCAGCACACACACATCTCACACAAAAACAGTAACAACACATAAACCTACATATGTGGAGGTACTCACTAGAATCTTATCAAAAGATCAGAGACCTCCAAAGCACAAACCACTTCCACACACTGCAAAACAAATAAAATCAACTACATATATCAATACATGCAACAGTATCTCGGGAAATAAGCCCATAAGGCAAAACACCTCAAAACCAAATGTCCTGGTCATAGTCATCTCCACGGTGAGACACACAGAGGTCTCCCTCACCAGGCCGGACAAGGAGAAGGTCATTGGCAGTTGCCTGTCAGGTGCCAGGATCCATCAGGACGTGCAGTTATTCAGGTCACTCAGCAACAGTTACCATTATGACTCTGTCATAGTACATATTGCGGTAAATCACTGGAGATGTACCTCTCTGGACTATATGAAGAAACACATGACTGAAATCTCAAATTATGTGTTCCAGGTAGGTATGTCCCTAGCCCTAAGCAGCATTCTACCTTCACCCAGGATGATGTCAAAATATAAACAAAAAATTATTGACTTCAGCAATTGGCTCAGCTTCTAGTGTCATTTCAGGGGGATCCAATATCTGTCAGCCTGGGAAGACATGGTTGACAGACCACATTGCCTTGCCAGAGATGGTCTTTAACTATCTCCACTATGCTTTCAAATACTGGCAAAGGTGCTTGCCTCCCCCACAATGCCTTTTTTATGCAATGTCAAAACAACAAAATTTCCAATGTAAAAATCTCAACTCCAGACAAACTCAAGGTTATGCTGCTTAATGCTAGGAGCCTAAACAGGAAACTGCACTCCCTGGAAGTACTCCTCACCTTGAAAGATGCTGTCATATGTGCAGTCACTGAGACATGGTTCAAGGCCACAGAGAGCACCCCAGCCGTACAAGGGTACAATGACTTCCACATGCTCAGACCCCAAAACAAGTGGGAAAGAACCAAAGGTGGAGGTGTATCCATCTTCATTAAAGCCAAATACACCTTGAGACTGGTTAAACAGAATGATTCTCTTGAGCTACACCAGGTCCAACTAACTACAGGTAAAACACCCTACCACAATATAGCTACACGTCCCCCACCATGAACCAAGAAAAGCATACCGCCTACCTAAAATTACTAGAGTCACTCACTTTGGTCATGGGAGCTCTCAACTATTCTTCCATCAACTGGGCGAAATACATGAGCACAAACATGGTCACCCTGAGGTTCCTGGACCTTGTCTATACAAATGCCTTGGAACAGCTATTGTGCACCCCCACAAAAAGCTCAAATGTCCTAAACTTAGTACTCACAAACATGGGGGATCACTACACTACAGCAAACATAAACAAAGAAAGCCAGGACCTTGGATGCATGAAGATTTATTACAAGAACCAGACCGGTTTCAGCATAAAGCTTTCATCAGTGGTACATCTCAAATAGCAGTAATAACACTGCAATAAATACTTCATTTAATTAGGTATCCATGACATAATTTCCTGTCAAAACAAAATTATTCTAATATCAAATAATAGGCACAAAAAACAACATAAAACCACATAAAAATCAATGTGGAATAACTCTTTTATTCCCCTTTATGCTTTTCATTAATATTTTCATATACTATTTTTTGTTCTCTGTTTAAGAACTGTTGTGCTCTTGATATAAACCACAAAGTACTGAATCATATCTAATGGTATCCAACTCATGATAGGAAGGGAAAATGTTACAATTTATCATTTAATCCAGGTGGAAATAGACCACCCAATTTTACAATCCATTTCCTTTCCTTCATGTTTAATATATTATGCCACCCTGTTTTAAAGGATCTATTGCCTGATATTTTGTCAATGACTGTAAAAGTAAATTTTGCTGTATGGTGAATCAGTGAATGTCTGTAAAGAGCATTGGTGGCTCTGACATTCCTAATATCCCCTAAATGTTCTGACATTCGAAATCTAAATTGTCTAGAAGTTTGGCCCATATGAAAGCTTGACAAGTGCAAGTGGCCAAATATATAACCCAATCTGTTCCACAGATGGCGAAGCAGGTAATGTTGTACACCTGTCCAGTGTTTTTGCTGGTAAAGGTTTTCATTTTGAAAACATGTTTGCAGAAAGTGCAATGTCCGCAAGGGTAAGAACCAACCAATTTCTCCCCTGTTGGTGTTGTTTGATGATAAGTTGCATCCTGATGCATGATTTTTTTGTAGTGAGAAAAATGGGAACCTAAAGTTTTGCCCCGCCTGTAAGAAAATAGGCATTTGTCCCCCAAAAGGTCATCCAATTGTTGATTGGTCTTCAAAATGTTCCAATGTTTGTCAATAACATCGACACGATGTGCTGTATTTCTACCAAATGTGGTGACCATTCTCAAGGTGTCTTTGTTATCCGTCCTAGGTTGATATTTATATTCTAATAAAGTATTCCTGGATTGGTTTTTAGCCCATTGCATGGCCGAGTTAACATTCTGTTTGCCATATCCCCTAGCTAAAAATCTGTTAGCTAAATCATGATGAAATTGTGTAAGATCCTGCTGTGAAGAGCAAATTCTCTTCAAACGCAAAAACTGAGATTTTGGAATGTTATTAATGGTATGTTTGGGGTGGAGACTGGTGGCATGTAACAGGCTGTTGTATTGTGGATATTTTCAACAGTGGTTTGTAACGTGTTGTCTGATTGACGCTGTAGATCAACATCCAGAAAGTGAATCTCATTTATGTGATGATTACTGTAAATTCAGCCACCCATTTACTTCCATTGAGATATTCAATGAATTCCTCCAGATATTCACTGCTTTCTTTCCATACAAGCCAACAGTCATCCAAAAATCATCTCCATATGTCTATCTCTGGCAAATACAGATTATGTAGTTCATTGTATATGATGTGCTCCTCCACATATCCCATATATAAATCAGCATATATTGGGGCAAAAGATGCTCCCATTGCTGTGCCTTAAATTTGCCAGTAGCACTCATGTTGAAAATAGAAGACATTTTTGGTAAGGACATGCTCGGCCATACAAATAAGCAATGTGATGAAACCTGGGCTATAGATGTTAGTCTTATTTAGCCAAAATTCTAATGCTGTTAGTCCAGCCCAATGTGGAATAGAGTAATTTAACATCCAGGGTACACATCAACCAATGAGGTTCCAATTGAGACTCAGATACAATTTGTAAAAATTCTGTAGTATCCTTTAATCTGGCTCTGACATATGGCAAAAGCGGTTTCAAATATTCAGTCAAAAATGCTGACAATGGCCCCATTAGGGAGCCTATGCCCAAAACAATAGGCCTGCCTGGTGGCGTATTCAAAGATTTGTGAATTTTGGGCACAAGTACAGATACTGTTTACCTGGATCATTGACCATTAATTGTTGTTTGGTTTTAACTAAAGATAATTCCCTCCTCAACAGCTTTCTGCAAAAATTTGTCAGTTTATTTTCTAAAGTTTGGAGTTGGGTCAGTGGGCATGTTCATATAATGCTGAGGGTTGGACAATTGTCTACTTCCTTCGGCCCAGTAATAACTGGAGTCCATGACCACCACTGCCCCACCCTTGTCTGCTGGTAGAATGGAAATATCAGTGTTAGCCCTAAGATCCATAAGAGCCTTTTGTTCCGCCTTTGTCAAATTATGTCTGATAATATATAAGGAGCCTAAATGGTAATGCAAATCTTTAATCACTGCCTGTTGGAAAATGGCAACATGTTTGTCCATGGGTGGACTGAAATTAGATTTGTGGAATCTAAAATCAGTAGATCTTTGAGATTGATCCTGTTGGCCGAAAAACAATTTTAGATTAATCTTTCTACAAAAAGATAATATATCAGAAACAAAAATGCTTTCATCCACAAAAAAAACAGGGATAAAACCAAGACCTTTATTCAACAATGATTCCTCTTCAGATGATAAAACATGTTTTGAAATGTTATGCACATTTGAGCATTCCAGATTTATTTCACTATTGATTGAAAAAGATTCTCTATGGTTTTTGCCCATATGTTTGCGTCCCCTCCTGTTCCTTGTACTCCTAAAGAGTATTCTAGACCCCGGCCCTTCTTGGAATCAGGGGAATCACTAATGTATGTGGATTTGGTGTCAATAGTGGAGGATTCCTCCCCTGAGGTTGTAGCATGTGGTCTACCTTTTTTTCAATATAGATCTCGGTCTTTTTTGCGTATCTGAGTGGTATTTTTTTTGTACCGTCCGCAAATCTAACACTTCTCTGTGACTCAAATGGCCTACCCCTTTCATAGTCCTCCATATCTCTGGAAAACTTATGCAACTTCTTATCTTTCAAATTATTTATTTTCAAAGGTAGTCAGTTCCTTTGAGAGTCTCCTCAGATTGTCCTTAAAGTTTGTTTGGTCTTCATATTTTTCAATTTCTCACATATTTTTTGAACATCACAAATGTTGACCTCAATTATTCTTTCATAATAAGATGCTAGAATATTAACAAAAGACGTGGATGCCGGTTGCTGTGCCAGGTTCCAATCCCATAATAATATATCATCAGGCTTACTGACTAATGGTTGTAGTTTGGTCCTTAAACCCCTCGGGTGATATTTTGATTTTGATAAGCTTTGAAAAGCTTTAAATGCCAAATGTTAGCACGTAAAGTTTTTACCTTCTTGCCAAGCTGTGTGAATAGCAAATTACAACCGTCAACTGGATCAATCTGGCTGTTCTCCTTAGAGCCCTCATCCATAGGTTTAATTCCAAATACATGGATATCATTCTTGTCAGCTCAAAGACCCTGAAGCAGCTTATTAAGATCCATGACCATAAGTTGCTAATTTGCTTAAGTCAATCCAAAAACTCTGTTAGTCAACTGTGATGTGAGAATGCCAAAAATTAAGAGCTATATGACATCTCCTGGGCAGACTGTCAAGGGTGCTGGGAAATAAACCCCTTATGCTTAAACCTGATTATTTAATACAATAAATTGTTATGTAAACCCCATTTGAGTCACAAAGAAATGTAAAAGTTGGCTGATAGGAACAGAAGGAGTAAAAGAACAATTAACCTAATAGGCCCAAAAAGGGCAGAAGAAAAGATCCACCCAGAATAGGCAAATCAACAATCCGAAACCAAAAACAGTGTTGTTTTGTAAAGTTCACCAGTTAGATGTGGTTATGAATGCCCACCACTGGGAGGGATAAACAAACCCCTGTTCTAGGACAAAGGTAATGTAGTAACTATTAACTGATCCCTAATAGTAAAAATATTCACAGGCAAGGAGCTTTTTAACTACATATAAGTACACATTTCCTTGTTGTCAAATATGTCATAGCCAATATTAATAATGCCCTATCAACACACAGAATCATTACCCTAAAGATAAATGAAATATTCATCAACCAAGTATCAACCTGTAATCCACTTGTGATACAGTGTGTGAAAATCAGGCCCTATTTGTATTGATTTCATATATAATCTAGAGAGCTCACTGTCCCCTAAAAAGCAATGGCTAAGCTAATGTGCTGAAAAGATAGACACTATGAAAAAAGGGATAATTTTATAATGGTTACTTAATTTTGGTTCTTCTAGTGGTAAGTTAGTCAAAAATGATCAAAGAATCATAATTTCCCCCAATTATATCATCCATATGAACAGGATAGGTCCATCTGATGGTAACTAGCAATTAGTCATGACCATATAGACTCATTCCTAAATCATGAGCCAGAAAAAGGTAAGTCAACATGAACAAATCATACACTCAACCCCTGTTCAAATAGCCAAAGTTGCCTGTAATGTTTATAAACCACTACATGCAAATATCAGTTCGTAGGACCATAAAAAATATAACTGGTGCCCACTCAGCGAAAAAAGGGAGAATAAATGGTTCAAAACGTACCCTTTGACATCTGTTTAATCATCCAATCCAAAGAAGGATACTTGCCCCAACAGTAAACCAACTGGTTAAGAAACTGTTTGTGGAATGATAACAAACCCTGATTCTCTATGCCTCTAATTGGGCAAAATGCTCATTTTTACTTAATGACAAAAGCATCATCTGTCTAAATGACTAAACAGTATGAGTAAATATACATATACACCATTTATAAAGCTCTGTCAAAATGATAATAGTCCCTGACCAAAAATATATAATAATCAACGTGTGTATAGGCAAGCACTAAAATGACTTCTTATAAGAGTTAAAATTGGGTAGTCTATTCCCACCTGGATTAAATGATAAATTGTAACATTTTCCCTTCCTATCATGAGTTGGAAACCATTAGGCATGATTCAGTACTTTGTGGTTTATATCAAGAGCACAACAGTTCTTAAACAGAGAACAAAAAATAGTATATTAAAATATTAATTAAAATATTAATGAAAAGCATAAAGGGGAATAAAAGAGTTATTCCACATTGATTTTTATGTGGTTCCACATTGTTTTTTGTGCCTATTATTTGCAGCAGAATAATTTTGTTTTGGACAGGAAATGATGTCATGGATACCTAATTAGATAAAGTATTTATTGCAGGGTTATTACTGCTATTTGAGATGGGTGGCAACGGTGGTGCAGCGGTTAGCGTTGCCACCTCACAGCAAGAGGTTCGCTGGTTCGATCCTCAGCTGGGGTGCCTTCCGTGCAGAATCTGCATGTCCTCCCTGTGGTCGTGTGGGTTTCCTCTGGGTGCTCCAGTTTCCTCCCACATCCCAAAGACATGCTGTAGGTGGACTGGACACTCTAACTTGGCCCTAGGTGTGAGTGTGTGCATGTGTGTGCCCTTCTGTGGAAGGTTTGGCGCTGAGCTGGCAACTCGAAACCATAAAACTCCACTGCCAATCATGAGCGGACAGGTGATCCACTGTGGTGACCCCTAACCAGGAAAAGCCAAAAGAAGAAGAATTACTGCTATTTGATATGTACCACTGATGAAAGCTTTATGTTGAAACCGGTCTGGTTCTTATAATAATTCTTCATGCTTCCAAGGTGCTGGCTTTCTTTGTTTATGTTTGCTACAGTTTGTCTGGTCCGTGCACCTACCGTACTTGCAAGCCTGCCTCTCCTTGGATCATTACACTACCCCTGTATGCTGCTGTCCCTGGTAAGGTCAGACCATAAATCTGTCTTGTTCAAAGTAGCAATCAGACCTGACACCCACACAGGAGCAAAAAAAATGAAAAAATTTCTCCAAAGCAAGCTACAGCCTAATAGGTGATGGTAAAAAATACCCTGCTAACACAGCCAACAATGACTCCTATGCAGAGGAGTACACAAATACCCTGTGTAACCACCTAAACAACTGTATAGACTTGACTGTACCTGGCCAGATCAAAACCAGGTCCTCCCAAAAAAACAGGCCACCCTGATGGACCTCAAGTATAAATTGTTTATGTAACAAAAGGAAGAAACTGATGTCTAAGAACAAGAGGGAACTTACTCAGCATAAGAAGAATACCTTCTACAGCTTAAACAAGCAAATCAGATATCTTGTTAAGTCCTCTAAAGCTAGTTATGAAGCTAAATTAGCATCCCTAGCTAGGGATAATCATAACGCATTCTTTAGCAACGTCCAAAATCTCAAAGGGAATGCCCAGCTATGTGCCAAACTTAGTGGATGGCACCTCTCATACTGAACCTGAGGAAATTACTAATCTGTTAGCTGACAGATTTGGCACAAACTTTATCCCCCCTGTCCCCACCAGCCATACCCCAAAGCATACCTGACACCAATCCTCTACCTAGTATCGCAGGTCAAATCCCCATTCTCCAAGGCCAAAATAATGGCCTCTATGGGACCAGATAACATCCTAGGCTGCTTACTAAAGAATCTGAAAGAAGACCTAGTGGAAGCACTTGACAATCTCTTTAACCTCAGCCTGAGCACTGTCTTTGTTCCAGGAGAGTGAAGAACAGTAACAGTAATCCCCTTGCACAAAGGGGATCCATCAAACAACCCTGGGAGCTATAGACCCATAAGCCTAACCAGCCTTATCTGCAAGGGAATGGAAAAAAATAATCATGGGCCTTATCAACAAGGACACAAGCAACCTTCATACTCTTGGCCCAACCCACTTTGGCTTTTTTAAGGGTAGATAATGTTTACTGAATCTGGTGGATGTGTTCCGGAATGTTACCAAAGTCCTAGATGAAGGCAAAATGGTACATATTACCTATCTTGACTTAGCAAAGGCTTTTGACACAAGCCCCCACTCAGGTATTATTGTGAAACTCTCCCAGCTGGGGATTAACACATACATCACTAGATGGGTCGCCAACTGGCTCACCAACAGAATGCATACTGTCAAAGTTGGGAATTCCACCTCTACCAGTAGACCACTTACCAGTGGCATACCACAAGGATCTTTGCTGGGCCCCATACTGTTTGGAATCTATTTCTTGGAAGTCCAGGCAAAAGTAGATGGCCTGTGGTTTTCCATGTTCACTGATGATTGCAAACTGGGCCCAATCATTAAGTCCCCAAATGATGTTAACATATTACAAAAGGGGTAACACAGATAAATGATTGGTGGCAAAGCCACGAACTAAAACTAAATGCAAAAAAGTGCATTATTATCCCCTTTGGCAAAGAGGACATCTCTGCAAAATACAATATTGCCAGCACCCCCATAAGCTCAAACCCAGTGGTGTGAGATTTGGGAACATAGATTGATACAATCTAAACTTCGATCACCATGTGTCTACAGTGGTAGGGAAAGCATTCTAAATTGTGCATCTTATAAGTAAGGGCATCACATCCACGACTAAGGATGTTATAACTCCTCTGTACTCGACCTTCATCAGACCACTAAAAGAGTACAATGAACCCTTTTGCATGTACCTCACCAGACACCTGCAGCAGCTGGAGAGGCCAAAGAAGTTGATCACCAAGAAAATTCAGGGCTTCCAAAACATGACTTACAATAAAAGACTGAAAGCCCTGTCATTCTACTCTGTATCCTACAGGCTGCTGAGAGGTGACTTCTGCCTGGCCTAGAGAGCAGTTTCTGACTCTCCCCTAATGGAAATGCTACACATCCACAAATCAAATGTGACAAGATTTACTCAACCCAGGGATCTCAACCTGGCCTGTGACATTAACAGAACATGCTGGAGAGACAGATATATCTCCCAGAGATTGCCACTTCTCTGGAATAAACTCCCAATTCATGTGAATCAGAGCTCCTCAATGAACCTATTCAAGAGCAACCTAGACAATTGGATGGGAGACCATAAATTCATCCCAGGAGTGGACAGGGGCAGTTGGTGCTGATCATAGACTCGCTCTGAGAATAACGGCCATCTAACCAAGGTTAATTAGGGAACATAGGTATTTCAAGGCTAGGCTTGTAAAGGCCCTATGGCCATTATCCTAGTAGCCTCCTATGAATCTACGAACATATGAACATCAGTTGTGGAGGTATCTACACCTAGGAGAGACTATCCCTGGTGTAATGGTCATTGTCATGCTGGCACAACCTCCAGCAGAAATAAGTTGTGGTCATATAGCTCACCAACATCTAGTCAAAGTCATGGAACAGCCGGTGCAGTGCTGTATCACATGCTTGGGCTGTGTCCCTGCAGAGAGAGAGAGATACACACACAAACACACAGACACACACACACAGACACACACACACACACACACACACACACACACACACACACACACACACACACACACACACACACACACACACACACACACACACACACACTGACCCTGGGCCTTTCTAACATTAACCCACTCATACCAGTTCTGACACTTCACTGAAAAGCAATATTTATTCTTATCCAGATGAGTACCATACCTTTCAACCCCTTGGAGCAAGAAATCTGGATAAGACTATCAATAATGGGGGCCAAAGGCCCAAAAATAGGGACACTTTTTAAATATTGCTCTTACAAACATAGAAAATTGATAGTATAACAGGTTTTGCATTAGCATGAATTTTCTCAGAGTATGAAGTCTGAAACTCAAATGACTGTCATTATTTTCTGACTTTAACACTCAATGATTTGCCAGAAAACCACAATTTTATGAGAAACGGACCAAATATATGAGGCAAAAATCTGGACATTCTGCAAAAATCTGTACGGCTGAGAGATACGCTGAGCACTCTCACTCACGCACTTCCCTGTAAAAGTCATGCACTCCTGTACTCCCTTCCCCACCTGTACATGAAAAGAGACATAGAGGAGCTCTCTGAGCATGTAGCCCAAGCCGATATGACCCTGACCTTGAGTAGCATCTTACCCTCACCAAGAATGATGCCACAATATGAAGACAAGATGGTCAATTTCAACAATTGGCTTAAGCATTGGTGTCATTCAAAGGGGATCCAATGCTTGTCAGCCTGGGATGACATGCTCGACAAGCCACGCTGCTTCGCTAGGGACAGCTTGCACCTGTCACCCCTGGGCTTTCGGATATTGGCAAAGGCTCTTGCCACCCCCATAGTGCCTTTTTTAGGCAAGGCTCAAAAGACAAACCCACCTCCATAGTTATCACAAGGGATAAGAAACTAAGAGTAATGCTACTCAATGCCAGAAGTCTAAACCTCAAGATGCACGCACTCGAAACTCTCCTTAGCATGGAGAACATCGATATCTGTGCAGTAACAGAAACCTGGTGCAAGGCTCCCGAGAGCACTCCAGCACTACCAGGTTATACCTCATACCATGCTTTTCGGCCCCAAAACTCGGACCAAACCACACAAGGAGGGGGAGTATCAATATTCGTCAAAGATACCCACACCTCCAGGTTGGTGGCACAGCACTAAGCATCGGAGACTATCCATGTGCAACTAACAGTGGGTAAAACTGCCTTCCAGTTTATAGCCTGCTACAGACCACCCTCCCAAACCCAGGAACCCCACTCGGCCTTCCTGAGAACACTGGAAAATATGAAGGTCTCCCCAAACACCATTATATTGGGCGACTTCAACTACCCAAACATAGACTGGGAGCATTACTCTAGCTCCAACACCCTAGCCCAGAGGTTCCTAGAATTTATAAACTCAAATGCTATGGAACAACTTGTGACCACTCCCACAAGAGGGGAAAACATACTGGACCTGATCATCACCAACATGGGGACTCTATGCTCCAGACCAGAAGTGTATCCCTCACTGGTAAGATCAGACCATAAATTAATCTCACTGGATATCCACATCCCGACCCCACCCCCTGCCCAGAAAACCACAGTGAAAAACTTCTCTAAAGCAAACTTCACACTACTCAAAACTGAGGTGGAATCCTTCAAAGCCCCAGGGCCTGCGGAAAATACGGCCTAGACCGTAGAATCCTTTATAAACGCATTCTATGAACACCTTCAGGAATGCATGGATCATGCAATCCCAAATAAAATTAAGACCCAATCCCCCAAAGGCAGGCATCCTGTCTGGTGGACCCCAGCCATAAACAAACTGTACAATAGAAGAAGGAAGTTACTACATGATGGAGCAAAATCCCAAAAAGGGAAGGCATCTCTGATCAGTATTAGCAAAAAACTACGGGCACTCATAAAATCATCTAATGCCAGCTTCGAGAGAAAAATTGCACATGACACTAAAGATAATCACAAAGCTTTCTTTAGTTATGTTAGGAACCTGGGTGGGAATTCCCAGATATGCTCAGAATTAGTCCAAAATGACAAAAAATACACTGAACCCACAGACATTGCCAACATCCGGGCCGACAGGTTCAGTGCAAACTTCTCCCCCCCTCCCCACCAAAAGAGCAAATATATATTCCAGCAGAGTGCTGCCCCCCTGACATCTCAGATGCTCAGGTAAAAATCGCCCTCTCCAAAGCAAAAAACACAGTAACAATGGGACCAGACGGTGTCCCTGGCTGCATCCTACATGAACTCCAAGATGAGCTGAACCCAAACATAAAGCTAATGTTCAATCTCAGCCTTACTATAGGATATGTACCCAAAGAGTGGCATACAGCAACAGTGGCCCCTCTCCATAAAGGTGGTGCCTCAACGGATCCTGGAAACTATTGTCCCATAAGCCTGACTAGCTTGGTCTGCAAAGCTATGGAAAGGATCATCATGGAACTCATAAATAAAGATATTGGGGACCTACAGACACTGGATCCTACCCAGTTCGGCTTTGTTAAGGGCAGATCCTGCCTCTTAAACCTGGTTGATTTCTTTGAAACAGTCACCAAGGCCATTGATGAGGGGAAGGTGGTCCACACAGCCTATCTAGACCTCGCAAAAGCCTTCAATACAATACCCCACTCGGGCATCATAGATAAGCTATCCAGCTTAAATATAAACCCCCATGTCACTTGATGGGTTGCAAACTGGCTCAAGGACAGAACCCACATGGTTAGAATTGCTGGAGCCATGTCAGACTCCAAACCAGTTACAAGTGGCGTCCCACAAGGCTCAGTCCTGGGACCTCTCTTGTTCGGTATATATTTCTTGGAGGTACAGGCCAACACGGAAGGACTGTGGCTGACCAAGCTCGCAGATGACTGCAAACTGGGCGCCATAATAAACTCTCCAGCTGACACAAGTATCCTCCTAAAGGGTCTCATAGAAACAGGCAACTGGTGCCAGAGCCATGGCCTCAAGCTAAACGCCAAAAAGTGTATAGTCATCCCCTTTGGCAAAAACAAAGTGCCCACAAATTACCACATAGGTGGTAATCCATTAAGTATGGAAGAAGTAATTAGGGACCTGGGGACCCAAGTTGATAGCAATCTCTCATTTGACAACCACGTGGCCAAAGTGGTTAGAAAAACATTCTATATAGCCCACCTAATCATGAAGGGATTCACATCTAGATCAGGGGAGGTCATTGTGCCTCTTTACTCATCCCTCATCAGGCCCATAATTGAGTACAATGCCCCTTTTGGGATGTACCTTACCAGACACCTGCAGCAACTGGAAAGACCCCAAAAGTACCTCACCAAGAGGATCAAACAGATGCCATATGCTGCCCGGTTAAAGAAACTCCAGCTCTACTCGGTTACATACTGCCTGCTTAGAAGCGATCTGTGCCTGACGTATAAAGCCATGTCCAACCTGGAATTAATGGACATGCTGCACCTCAGAAAATCCAAATCCCATCGAGCTACACGCTCAAGGGACTTGAACTTCAGCACAGAAATAAATAGGACATGCTGGAGGGACAGATTCATAACACAGAGGCTCCCTTCACTCTGGAATAAAATCCCAGTCCAAGTTAGGCAGAGTTCCTCACTGACTCTCTTCAAGAGGAATCTTGATGAGTGGATGGGAGATCATAGGTTTACCCCGGGTATCACTTCTGTGTCACTGTTAGACAGAGGCACAGTAAACTAAACCTCGAAAAAGGGCATAGTAATAATTCATTTAAATGGGTGGCGAAAGCCTAACACACTCTGGCTAGGCTTACAAATGCCCTAGGGCAGATAGCCTAGTATGAACTTATGAACCTATGAACAAATAATGATAACTATGCCCTGCCCTTTGTATATTGTTATTTGAGTTGCCTGTGACTGATCCACAGCATGACCAGCCTATGTATGGGTAAGCACAGTCTGGTGTATTTGTATACATTGTTTTTACTGTATATATCTGCTTAGCTCTTGTATGGTTATGTTGCAAAGCTATGTACAATCCACTTCCTTTTTGATAGTACCACAGTTTACTACACCCACCTCCATCTCACTTGGCCACCCCCTGCTACTGGCTCCCCCTCTGACTCCTCGTCTGTCTTAGCTGCTGCGGTCTGTGGTGCTGGGAACTGCACTGCCTGATGAGGCCACTCTGCTGTAACTGCTTAATAACTATAATACTGTGTAACACAGCATGCATGGTAAGTATTTTACATATATGGTGGGGGTCATACTTCGAGGCCCCACCAGATTGGAAACGTGACTTCAGCAGTTGTTATGTTTCTGATTTGTACTAGGGCATGGTTGTTACCATGGTCAGTCTAGATATGGGGATTTCTAATTGCTGTCATGCAACAGGGTTCCTGGGCATATCAAGCATCACTCACAAGATGCCCCTATGAGAAGTCACCCCTTACAAACCATTCATTGATGTCACATGTGTGTCACATTCAGGAATTGTCAAAACTGCCTGGGTGGCCTGTATACACACATCCCTGTGCATTACAGACCACCTGACACTTGATGGACTGATACCCTTTGTGATTCATATACCTCCTTCTAAGTTCACCAGGTGGGGCATTTATTTCAATGTGGATACAGTCTATGGCCCCAGTACTTCAAAAAAAGTGGGCTATAGCATAGAAATCCCACATAATTGTTCTGTCCTGTGGGATAAGCGTGAACCACATGTGCCCCCCCCCATGCTGAAGTATGGCATTGAGAAACTGGTGGAGTATTTTCAAGGCAGATATCTGAGACCCCCCCCACACTGTGTCCTCAGTGGGTTGCTGAAAGGTCTCTATAGATAATATATATAAAGTCACACATACCTTTTTATCTACTGGGATGGGTTCTCAACAACTCCAACAGAGCTGCAGACAAGGCTGACACATGTCCAGAACTTATCTGAAACCATCCAGTGTTGGTTTGTGATTTACTATGCAATTACTTAGTAGAAGAAAAAATTTTTTTTTTACATATTTTATTGTCTACCTTTGATTTTCACTGTTTGTTGAAAGAAAGGAATGGATTGTAGGCAGGCAAACTCTAGCAATCCCAAAGGACTTGGTCAGCTATAAATTCACATAGACTGTAAACAGACACTCCAGAGTTTATCTGAAACCATCCATTACTGATTTGTTATTTATTCCTTGCTACAAGAAGATTTGTTTTGATTTATATTTTAGACCCCTTATTTTTACTGTTGTGCAAAAGTGAGCGATAGTGAGCAGAAGCTATTGCGTGTGTTCTTATCCAATTTGAAGGACATCCAGTGTTTTAGTATTACTGGTACAACTGGTACGGTAGATGAGAGAGACTACTTTATTAATTACTTCCCCTTCTATTTAATTTAACTTGTATTCATCTATTGTTTGTGTGATTTCCTCACTCAGTTTGACTTAAAGTACTAATTGTTTAATTTCTTTGAAAACTGTTGCCACTTATTTTGATTTTTTCTTTTAAAATTCTTTGTTTGTAGCTGAGAATTGATTCTTTAAATGAGTGTGCTGTTAATAATTTAATGAAATACAAGTATCTTGCCCAGTGTGTAAATGCTGTGTATATACAGCTATAACACCTGTTAACATTGCAGACTTATATGCCTCATGTCAAAAGTTGGATGATTTGTTTACTGTTATTAATAGTAAATCTTGACTTTAATGAAGATGATTGCACTTGTGCAATTGGCACCACTTGGAAAACTGTTATTCCATTTATTAATGACTGGGCCAGTGAGATAAATAATATTAGGCAAAGTGCATATAGAACACATTTAGAAAGAAAGTGTCCTCTGCTAGTAAAGATCACTCATCCCTATCAAACATCATCCTACCAATGGCAATGCTGGGATTCAGGATACAGTTATTCAGCAGTCTGAAGAATTAGCACATGTAGAAGAAAAGAAAAAAGGGAGACATGCACAACAAATAACTAGGAAATAAAATAAACTGATTGGGGTCTATAATGTAAAAAGAATCCCCAGGATTCATTAAACCCTACACGGAGTGTAGGAATATTGCAGCAGCTGCTGCCCAGAATATGGCCGCTGAGTGATTCAGCAAACAGCTGATCTGATGTGCACAAGCTTGACAGCACTATTCCTGCACGGCCACCACTATCTAATGCTAATTACCTCATTTGCTGGTGAAAACCATGCAAATAAGGTGAATTAGTGATTCAGCAAGCAGGTAGGTGTCCGTGCAGGGATATTGTAAGAAGCAGAAATGTGTTCAGTTACTAGCTGAACACGTTTCTGCAAATTAGAAAATGGAGGCATGACAGCTCATAATAAAGCATGTATTATATCTAGTAGGCATGCCAATGGCTAAATATATGGCCATTGGCATGATAAATATTTTCAATTTTTAAAATAAAACTCAGCAGTTTAAGCATAGGGTAGCGGCATCATCCATCTAATAAATCACTGTGATGATCTGAGGAGGTATGTCACAAGGTACTGAAACAATACATGATAGTGTCAAATGGCATATATGTGAGATGTCTACTAAAACAAGCCCTATAACCCTACCAATCTATACATTACTGAGAGAAATAGTCACAATCACTGTATGGCCCATTGTCTCCCCATTTTGATAGGCTATCTCCAGATATCCTGCACCAACAGGTTGACAGGTATGGCTGTAGCACAAATCAAACCAGAGTGGCGTACAACAATCCCTGGAATAGAGTCGCACATTTTATTTATTTATTTTATTTTATTTTAACATTTGTTGATCGGGAAAGTCCAACTTGGAACGAAGCCAATTTTCAGCGGAGGCCTGGGGAGAAAGGCTCCAGATGCATGTCTTTGTAACATGGGAGGAAACCGGAGTACCTGGAAGAAAACCCACATGAACACAGGGAGGACATGCAGACTCTGCACAGAAGGCACCCCAGCCGAGAATCAAACCGGAGAACCTCTTGCTGTGAGGCGACAACACTACTGCTGCACCACTGCGCTGTCCAGTACATGTACTATAGAAGGTCACACTGGGCATGCTTATACACCTAGAGAAATGTCAGTACAATCTAGGTATGAACAGGCCTTCTCCACCCATTACAATTCCCATTGCCCTACTTTAGCAGTCCTGCAGATATCAGTCACCTTAGAAGTGCCTTTCATCAGGCCTCAGCCCCATAAGCTCTGTGGTGCCTGCGATAAGTGTGTGTGTGTGTGTGTGTGTGTGTGTGTGTGTGTGTGTGTGTGTGTGTGTGTGTGTGTGTGTGTGTGTGTGTGTCTTTACAAGTAAAAGCTTTTGGGTCCATTCAAACCCAGTACACTTCCCCTTTCCCTACTTTAGCAGTCCTGCAGATATCAGTCACTTTAGAAGTGCCTTTTGTCAAGCCTCAGCCCCATAAGCTCTGTGGTGCATGTGATAACTGTGTAACACTATAGTATAAATAACTAGTTAGGTAGGAGTTGTAATCTCAGTCCTAGCAAATGTAAAAGCATGTGTGTTTACAAGTAAAACTTTTTGGGTCCATTCAAACCCAGTACACTTCCCCTTTACCTGCTTTATCAGTCCTGCAGATATCAGTCACCTTAGAAGTGCCTTTCATCAAACCTCAGCCCCATAAGCTCTGTGGCCCATGTGATAACTGTCTAATACTATAGTACAAATAACGAGTTAGAGAGGAGTTCTAATCTCAGTCCTGGCAAATGTAAAAGTGTGTGTGTGTTTATAAGTAAAAGCTTTTGGGTCCATTCAAACCTAGTACACTTCCCTTTTACCTACTTTATCAGTCCTGAAGATATCAGTCACCTTAGAAGTGCCTTTCATCAAACCTCAGCCCCATAAGCTCTGAGGCCCATGCAATAACTGTCTAATACTATAGTACAAATAATGAGTTAGATAGGGGTTCTAATCTCAGTCCTGGCAAATGTAAAAGTGTGTGTGTGTTTACAAGTAAAAGCTTGTGGGTCCATTCAAACCTAGTACACTTCCCCATTACCTACTTTCGCAGTCCTGCAGATATCAGTCACCTTAGAAGTGCCTTTTGTCAAACCTCCTCCCTATAAGCTTTGTGGTGTATGAAATAACTGCATAACACTATAGTACAAATAACTAGTTAAGCAGGAGTTCTAATCTCAGTCCTCACAAATGTAAATGTGTGTGTTTACAAATAAAAACTTTTGGGCCCATTCAAACCCAGTACACTTCCCATTTCCCTACTTTAGCAGTCCTGCAGATATCAGTCACCCTAGAAGTGCCTTTCATTAAACCTCAGCCCCATAAGTTCTGTGGCACATGCAACAACTGCATAACACTGTAGTACAAATAATTAGTTAGGTAGAAGCTCTATTGTGAGTCCTGACAAATGTAAAAGTGTGTGTGTGTGTGTGTGTGTGTGTGTGTGTGTGTGTGTGTGTGTGTGTGTGTGTGTGTGTGTGTGTGTGTGTGTTTACAAATAAAAACATTTGGGTCCATTCAAACCCAGTACACTTCCCCTTTCCCTACCTTATCAGTCTTGCAGATATCAATTACCTTAGAAGTCCCTTTCATCAGATTGCAGCCCCATAAGCTCTGTGATGTGTGTGGTAACTGTGCAACAATGTAGTGCAAATAGCTAGTTAGATAAGAGCTCTAATCCCAGTTCTGGCAAGTGTGTGTGAGTGTGTATATGTGTAGTGTAAAGTATTTTGTGGCCTCTCTCACCCAGTATATCAACCATTGCCATACTTTAAAAGGGCTAGTGATATTCCTCACCTTAGAAGTACCTTTGGACAAGCTTCACCCTATAAATTCTGTGGCACGTGTGATAAAAGCATAACATTGTAGTAGCAATAAATAGATAGGTCAGGATTCTAATCTCAGCCTGGGCAAGTGTGTGTTTGAACAGTATCCTGTTTGTGGAGGGGTTGTTGTGTTTGTGTGAGAACCATACCATTGGGGTGGCTTTTGCTACTTTTTGAGTTGCCCATCCAGTACATGTCCCAGTGTCCACATTACAAAAACCCACAGTTGTCATCCACTGTAGACACTCTGCAGCCTTATAAGCATTGTGCCATGTGCAATAACTATTTGACAGTATGGAATAGATAACAAGATAGGCTGCCCATCTAATCCTTGGATATCACTCCCCACTCAGGAATCATACACAAACACAATCAGGTAGGCAGCCACACCTACATCAGTAAGTGGCCTGCAAACCAGCTCACAGATAGAACCCACAGTATGAAAGCAGCGGACTCCATGTCAGACTGCTGAACAGTCACGAGTGGAGTAACACAGGTTGTGGACCTGGGTTCCCTCATGTTTGGGATCCACACCTCTGAGGACCAGCCCAATACAAAGGTGCCCTGGCTGACAATGTTTGCATATAACTACAAGGTGGGTGCTATTATTACCCCCCACGTGAGGTTGACATCCTTCGCAAAGGCCTCTCTGAGACCTATGACTGTTGTCAGAACCCTGGACTTAAGCTCAATGCCAGATGATGTGCCGACATCCTCTTTGGGTATGACATTGTTCCCATAAAGTAATCCATTGATCGTAGCCCACTGAACACTGATGTTGGTATAACAGAACTGGAAAGATAGGTTGACAGTGAGCTGTATGGTGACCACCACAGTGCTACTGTCTTCTGAATGTCCTTCCATGTGTCACTTCTCCTGACTCAGGGTGTTGAATCCGGGAAGTAAAAGGACAGTGTTTCCCTATACACACCCCTCAGTAGGCCAGTCAGTGTGTACTATGGCCCATTTGCCATGTACCCCACTGGACACCAGCAACAATGGGAGAGGCTGCAAATGTACCTCACAAAGAGGATCTTATGTACTACACACTTGCCCTACATGGACAGACTCCAACAGCTGCAGTGAATCTCTGTCTCATATTGGCTAATTAGGTGCGATCTCCACCTGACATACACAGCTATGTCTGACCTAACCCTGTCAGGAATGGTACATCCAAGGACACCGGTCTGTCCACACAACATGCCCCAGATACCTCAACCCCATCCTCACAATCAATAGGACATGCTAGAGGGACAAGTTCACAACCCAGAGACTGGCCATGCCATGGAATAGACACCACATACATGTCAAGCCAAGCACATCACTGGCCCTCTTCAATAGAAAACAGGAGGAGTGGATGGGAAATAGAATACCCAGCCTGTACTATACTCAGTAGACACACTGGAGAGTATGGTCAGGTGGCATGATGCCAGTGTATTCCCATGAGCTAGCCTTGTAAAACCTCAATGGCCATTTGCCACATACACACCTATGACTCTTTGAACCCATGGATCTCAGTACTGTCAAATGTGTGTGTGTGTGCATTAGTGTGTCTGAAAGTGTTTGTGAGTGTGTAAACATGTGGGTGAAAGTAGTTGGTGGCCCGTCTCACCCACTGCCATACCTTACAAGTGCTGTAGATGTTATTCACTATATAGGTATCTTGGGACACTCCACAACCTATAAGCTCTGTGGTGTGTGCAGTAACTGCATAACACTATAATACCAATAACCACATAGCTAGGGGTTCTAATACGAGTCCTAAAAAATGTGTGTATATTATTGTGTGCAAGTGTATATATGTGTAGGTTTCAGTATTGTGTGGCCTCTCTCACCCAGTACATCAACCATTGTCATAATTTGCCAGGCCTGGTGATGTCCCTCACCTTAGAAGTACCATTGGACAAGTGGTACCCTATAACCTCAGTGGTGCATGTAATAAATGCGTAACAATTTAGTAACAATAAATAGATAGGTAGGAGTTCTACTCCCAGTCCTGGCAAATGTGTGCGTGAGAGAGGAATATCTTGTGTGTGTTTGTGTGGGAATGACATCCATTGAATGGGCATGGATTCATATTTTATGCCATTGTACACACAATACACATTCCTAAGTCTACTGTATGAGGTCCGCTGTTCACATCAACCATAGTGGTATCTGTAGACACTCTTCAGCCCTATAAGCCCTTTGCAATAGTATGGAATAGTATGGTACGAATAACAAGATAGGTTGGTCTGCTAATGTCAGTACTGACAAGTGTGTGTGTGTGTGTGTGTGTGTGTGTGTGTGTGTGTGTGTGTGTGTGTGTGTGTGCACATTGGTGTGTATAGCAGTGGTTGTGAGTGTGTAGACTTGTATGCGACACTATTATGAGTACTCACACACCCAGTACAGCCACTATTGCCATACTCCACAAGGCCACGTGATGTTATTCACCTTACAGATACCTTGTAACACTCATCACACTAGTAGTCCTGTGCTGCCTGCAATAACCGTATAATAGTGTGGTATCACAACTTGATGGGTAGGGGTTCCAAACATAACACTGGCAACTGTGATCCTGTGTGTGCATATGTGTGTGTGTGTGTGTGTGTGTGTGTGTGTGTGTGTGTGTGTGTGTGTGTGTGTGTGTGTGTGTTTGAACAGTATTCACTCTGTGTTTGGTTGACACAATATCCTCTGGGGTTGAGGGCGTTAGCAATCTGAGGTGTGTTCCACCCACCACACTTACCAAATTCCACTATACTAGAGCTGATGTCAACCACCACAAACTGAGATACAACCCCTCAGCCCTATAATCTGTGGGGCACATGCAAGAACTGTTACACAGACCTGGGAAATGTGTGCAGATACAGCTGTACCCTGACAATGATGTGGTCGATGTGTTACTACACTGCCATACCCCTTGTTGGTGTGATGTCTGCAGGGCCACATCCTGCTGACACACAGACACCTGGAACACAACAGAATAGAGCATGTGGGAACACATTCACTTAGTGTTACTAACATCAATAATGCATCATGGCTGAAAAGGTATACACACACTCTTATGTGTACCCATTACAAATGCCAGATAACATCACCTTACACAGCATTAAATAGCTACACTGTACTAAAGTCATCCTGTGCATCAGACCCATATAAGCATGTCCCTGCATTGATGGTATGGATGGCATGGATGTGGCACAGGTATCATCATATGCACAGGGTGTTGGGTGGGTTTGCCAGAAGCCTAGGCTGGGCCACACAGTTGACATCATGCGTGCGTGTTTGGGGGGTGTTCATTAAATGGGCAGTGCAGGGGTGGTGTGTGTGTGTGTGTGTGTGTGTGTGTGTGTGTGTGTGTGTGTGTGTGTGTGTGTGTGTGTGTGTGTGTGTGTGTGTGTGTGTGTGTTTGCACGCTTGTGTGTGTGGAGATGACTTTTCTGATGGTGATGTGTGTGTGTTTGTATGCACACAGTCAGGCCATGTGGGCAGCCTATACAGGGGTATTTTGGACAGCTGTGGGCCATACATGTCAGGGTGTACAGTTCACCATTTCTGGCCACAGACATGAGAACTGGGCCTGCTGAAGGTATCACCAGCACCACCAGGGCCAAGTCCAGATGCAGTACTACTCCCCACTGGTGACTACTGCCTACTGGATTTGCTTACCTGTTGGGACCAGCCAGGATCACATGCCCATGACCTGCTGCATCATGACATGGACAACACACCCCCCTTCAGTAGTGCTGGTGGCACTGCCAGAATGGGAATGTGATGGTGCACAGCCATGTAGACCCTCAGCTGATCATGGTGCTGTCCTACAGCCTCATGGCTGTAGGCCAGTGTCCACCAAATGCTCAGGCACAGATATTCCATGGTCAAGGAGTGCCAAGGTTTCCCCCCACCATCAATCCATGACCCCAGTATGCTCACAGATGGCTGCAGTGAGTTCATATTGCCACAAACACCAGGGATGTGCTCATCCATGACCCTGCGTATATTTCTGATATAACGTTCATTACATGCCTATGCCCCTATGACAGCCTGAAACATGCATCTGGTGACTGCTGCCATGGCACTTGCAACACCGGCATGACAGGCTGCAATCCTCCTCTGAGCATCCCTGCCCATCCGCCTGTGTGGGACATAGCCAGCACTCTGGCTATGGCTATTGCCTGCACCCTCACTTGCCATAGTCACCACAGTAGCCTGTTCCATAGGTTCATGGGTTCATAGGTAGGTACTAGGCTATCGGCCCTGGGGCCTACACAAGCCCAGCCAAAAAGGTACCCTGGCTTTTGCCACCCAAGAAAATTATTTTCCTGTGCCACTGTCGAGCAGAGCCACAGAGGTGATCCCCGGGGTGAATTTCTTATTTCCCATCCAATCATCAAGATTTTTCTTGAAGAGTGCTAATGAGGAGCTTTGTTTGATATAGATAGGTAGTTTATACCAGAGTATGGGAAGTCTCTGGGGCAGGAATCTATCCCTCCGGCATGTTCTGTTTAATGTGGTGACAAGGTTTAGGTCCCTAGAGCGTGTAGCTCGGAGGGATTGGGATTTCTTTAAGTGGAGCATGTCCAACAGCTCTGGGTTTGACATAGCTTTGTATGTTAGGCAGAGATCACCTCTGAGTAGGCGAAATGCGATGGAGTAAAGCTGGAGTTTTTTGAGACGGTCTGCGTAGGGCATCTGTTTGAGGCCAGTAATCTTCTTTGTGAGGTATTTCTGCGGCCTTTCCAGTTGTTGTAGATGTCTTGTGAGGTACATACCAAAAGGGGCATTGTACTCTATAATGGGTTTAATGAGTGATGAGTAAAGGGGAACAATGACCTCTTTTTTTCTGGATGAGAAACCTTTTGCGATGAGGTGTGTCATGTAGAAGGATTTCCTGACTACTGTGGTGATGTGATTATCAAAGGAGAGACTACTGTCCACCTGTGTCCCAAGGTCTCTTATCACACTTTCAGTGTTAAGTATACTACCGCCTATGTTGTAGTTCATGGATACAGAGTTTTTCCTAAAGGGATGACAATGCACTTTTTGGCATTGAGCTTGAGGCCATGGCTTTGACACCAGGCATCTGTCACAGTGAGGCCCTTTTGTAGGATGTCCACATCATTAGGAGTTTTGATTATGGCTCCTAGTTTGCAGTCATCTGTGAACTTTGTTAGCCAAAGACCTTCTGTGTTAGCCTATACTTCAGAGAAGTAGATACCAAACAGGAGAGGACCCAGGACTGAACCCTGTGGTACTCCACTTGTCACTGGTCTGAAGTCGGATTTTGAGTCTGCTACTTTCACAGTGTGGGTTCTGTCAGTGAGCCAGTTGGCAACCCATCTTGTGACATAGGGATTTATACTTAGTTTAGTGAGTTTATCTATAATTCCAGAGTGGGGGATGGTGTCAAAAGCCTTGGCAAGATCTAGATAGGCTGTGTGAACCACCTTACCCTTGTCTACGGCTTTGGTGACAGCTTCAAAGAAGTCTATCAGGTTTAGGAGACATGATCTTCCTTTTACAAACCCGAACTGGGTGGGATCCAGAGTTTGGAGATTACCAATATCTTTGTTTATAAGTTCCATGATGATACGTTCCATGGTCTTGCAGACCAGGCTCATCAGGCTAATGGGGCAGTAGTTCCCGGGGTCTGTGGTGGCTCCCCCCTTGTGGAGTGGGATAACTGTTGCTGTGCGCCATTCAGCAGGCACAAAGCCTGAGGTGAGGCTGTGATTGAACATGGTACGTAGGTGGGGTGCCAGTTTGTTCTGTAGTTCGTGTAGAACGTAGCCTGGGATGTTGTCTGGTCCCATGGATGTGGTGTTCTTGGCTTTGGAAAGTGTGGTTTTTACCTGTGCAGCCGTGATTACAGGAACTTTGCATTCTTCCGGTATAGAGATGGGCTCTTTAGGGGGTGAGAGGGGGTTAAAGTTAGCACTGAACCTATCTGCCAGGATGTTGGCAATATCAGTTGGGTCTGTTTATTTAGTGCCATTGTGCTGTAACTCAAAGCAGATCTGAGTGCTGCCATTGAGATTCTTGACATAGCTATAGAATGCTTTGTGGTTGTCTTTAGAATCAGTGGCGATTTTGTTTTCGTAACTAGCTTTGGAGGATTTTATCAGGGATCGCAGCTTCTTACTGAGGCTGACCAGGAAGCTCCTCCACTCATGGCATTTTACTCTTTTTTGCAAGGGTTTCTTCCTTCTGTTGTACAGTTTGTTTATGGCAGGGGACCACCAGATTGGCTTCCTTTTTTTGGAGGATAGCGTCTTGGTTCTGTTTGGGATAGCACGGTCCATGCACTCATGTAAGTGCTTATAAAATGCAATTGTGTAGGATTCAGTAGTCATAACTGTATTGTCCATCTGCATGGGTGTCATGAAGTTCACCACTTCTGTCTTAAAAAGCATGAAGTTGGCTTTGGAGAAATTTTTTACCATGGTTTCCTTAATGGGGGGGTGGAGGCAGGATGTGGATATCTAGAGTAATTAGCTTATGGTCGGAGTGGACCAATGAGGCATTGACTTCAGGTGTGGAACACCGGTCACTCATATTGGTAATGACTAGATCCAGGATATTGTTGCCCCTGGTGGGGGTGTGGATAAGTTGATTCAGGGCACTGGAGTTTATGAATTCCAGAAAGCGTTGAGTGAAGGAGTTGGTACATGAGTAGTTTTCCCAGTTAATGGTGGGGTAGTTGAAATCACCCATTATTAGGGTGTTTGGTTGAACCCTAATATTTTCCAGTACATCAAGAAAGGAGGAGTGGGAATCCTGTGGTATGGTGGGTGATCTGTAGCAAGCTACAATTTGGATTGCAGTTTTGCCCAGAGTTAGTTGCACTTGGATAACCTCGGCTGCATTATGCTGAGCAACTAGCCTGGAGGTGTGGATATCCTTAATGAATATGGACACACCTCCACCTTTGGTGTTCCGGTCCAGGTTACATGGCTGAAAAGTGTGGTATGAGTTATAGCCTGGTAGTGCAGGGGTGCTCTCTGGAGCCTTGAACCAGGTCTCAGTCACTGCACAGATATCGATGTTCTCCATTTTAAGGAGTGCCTCGAGTGAGTGCATTTTGAGATTTAGACTTCTAGCATTGAGTAGCATCACCCTCAGTTTTTGCTTGCCTGTTCCTGTTACGGTGGTGAATTTGTCATTTGAACCTTGCCTAAAAAGGCACTATAGGGGCGGCAAGAACCTTAGCCAGTATCCGGAATCCCAGGGGTGACAGGTGAAGGCCATCTCTTGCAAAGCATCATGGTCTGTCGACCATGTCATCCCAGGCAGACAGATACTGGATCCATTTAGAATGGCACCAGAAGCTTAGCCAATTGTTGAAGTCAATCATTTTGTCCTTGTACTGCGGCATCATTCTGGGTGATGGCAGAATGCTACTCAGGGCTAGGGTCATACCTGCCTGGGCTACAAGATCGGAGAGCTCTTCCATGTCTCTTTTCATGTAGTCCAGGGAGGTACGTCTCAGGTCGTTCACACCAACATGGACAATGACAGAGTCATATTTGTACTTGCTGTGGAGTGACCTGAGTGGGTGGGTTATGCGGCGGATCTTGGCACCTGACAGGCAGCTGACAGTAACCTTCTCCTTGTTTAGCCTGGTGAGTGGGACATCAGTGTGCCTAACTATAGAGTTGCCTATGACTGTGTGTTGGGTACGTTGTTTTGCCTTATTGGCTGTGGTTGAGTGGCACACTGAGTCTGAGGGCTATGTGTCATTTGGGTTGTGTTGGGGGGTGGAGGTTGCTTGCATTTCTGCTTTGGAGGTCTCTTGTGCTTGAGCAGATTATTACTGAGAGCCTCCGCGAATGTTTTTGTGTTTCCACATGTGGATTTTGGTAGTGTAGATTTAGTGAGACTATGTGATGAGTGTGGTGTGGTGCAAATGTTTACCTTCTCCTCTTGACTGTCAAGTTCAGTCTTGATTGGAGAGAGCTTTACCTCCAGTTTGGCTAGATAAGTGCATCTCTAACAGGTTGTAGTGTTGGGTGGTAGGAGGAGAGGGTTGTCTGTGTACATGAGGCAATTTCTACATTGCCCCAAGATGCCCAGATTCATCAGATAGACAGGAGAGAACACTGGGAGCTGACCCTTGGACATGCCTGAATAAAAAAACTATTTTCCTCTAGATAAGTGAGGAAAGTGAGTACAAGAGCTGTAAGTACCAAAACTGTTTTCCTCTAGGTAATGAGGTAGGTTGAGTGCTGTAGTAATTAGTAGGTTATTTAGTGCTTACAAGTTCTGAACAAGTGCTGATCACGAATAAGCAAATTCAAGTGCTAAAAGTAAGAATCTGTATCTGGACTAAACTAGTTACAGGAAAGGGGGGAAACAAGTGCAAATGGGGCTTTTTAATCAGAAAGTTGAGAGAGGGATTGAAAAACTGCCCAAACGGCCAGTTACTACAATGCCTGGGCCAGAACCACTCCTTATGTGGTAGATAGGTTACCTAGTGCTTACCACTCCCTCTGATGAGCTAGAAGGCTTCCCTCCAACACAAAAAGCTTGGGGGGTCTCAGAAGCTTACATACAGTCATGGAAACAGCAAATCTGAATCTGGACTACACTAGTTACAGGAAAGGAATTTTTTTTTTGCCACCACCAACCAATTATCCATTATCTGTGGCCACTGGTGATGGGGTATGTGTGGGCATTGTGACTGTGTGCTGGGATGGGGTTGACAATAGAGGGATGCCAAATGATGGCACAGTATCAGCCCCTGACAACCCCACCTGTGCCGCAATATGAGTATCATCATGGTCAGATTCTGCAGTGACACTGACATCAGTATCAGAGCAGGAGGGACTGCAGCTACTATGTCCACCTGTGAGGGAAAACAACATTTGTAAATCACTACTGGTACTATATGGTTTGCTGATACACACACACACACACACACACACACACACACACACACACACACACACACAGGTGAGGTGCCTCAAATGCATTACACAGACCTCACATTAGCTGACTAGGAGCATTCATGACACACAGTCAGACAATAACATACACACTCTGGACAAACCCTCAGCATCATGCAGTGCAGCCCTTTCCAATTACTGTTACTACTAATATACACCTCTGGGATACATGAGTGGTGTTAGTAGATGATGGCTCTTCACCTAACACACACTGCACCCATGTAAATTATTGCTGTTCACCTGTATAGCACTGTGGCAGCTCATACAGAACATATCCCCCCAGCTGTACAGGGTTTTGTTGAATGTCTACATGCGTGGCTCATATGTTTGGTTTGATCCTCATAACTTCTGTGTTTGTCAGATACATTACTGCATTGGCCTATGGATTGGTGCCATTAAGTAATGTCCTAACTGGAGGTGCAGACTGAACCTACAGTACATGCATTTTAAAACAAAGCTGGTTACTCAAACAACTTCCCAAGCTTACAGTGGATATAGTAAGTGTACACACACCTGTTAATATGCCAGGTTGTCATGCTATATCACATGCGACCTCAGAAATCAGGTCACAACATTGCCATCATTTCATATGACATATGACCTGTGCAATCCAAATGAAAAACATACACATCAGTTACAGGTAACATCTGGTAAGTGAAATAGGCACAATAGGCTGGTTGCATGAGTGTGCATACCCTTAAAGTAATTCTTTGTTAAAGCAATTTCTGATTTAATCACAGCATCCTCACTATCCGCAGCTAAGTGGCAGACATAAAAATGTTTTGGAGCCACAAGGGACCAATGCTTTGGAGCTGTTCATAATCCCCTCTAAACTGGCTACAGCCCCAGTTCCAGCTTGTGAACAGCAACCCCAAAGCAGGACACTGCATCCCCATGCTTCACTGTGGGGGTGGTTTTGTTGTGGTGATGTGCAGTGGTGATATTGTGCCAAACACACCTGTCAGAATTGTGGCCACTGACTACAACCATGGTCCCATATTACCATAACACATTTTCCAACTTACTTTTTGGAGCTCTGATGTATTGTTTTCAGACTTTCACCAGGCCTGGATATTGTTTGGTGTGAGAAACTTCTGCAATCTTCCAACCCTACCCTATAGGCAGGACATATGGAGACCATGGAAGGTTGTTGTGACATGTAGTACACACCCAGTACTTGCTTTGCTGGAGATTCCTGCTACTCCTTCACTGTTGCTGTAGGGCTCCTGGAAGCCTCCCTGGCCAGTGTCGGTCTTGTATTCTTATAGACTTTGGTGGGATGTCTCCTTCGCAATGTCACTGTAGCCCCATATTTTCTCCACCTTTTGATGACTGTCTGCAATGTGTTCCATGGTATGTGCAATGCTGTGGAAATGTTTGGGTACCCTTCTCCAGGCTGATACATCTCAAACATGTGGTCCCTTAGCAGCTTCATCAGCTTTATGTGAACCATGGCTGTTGCTGTAGCAGGCAACTGGGTATATGTTAGGATAATCCTGGCAGGACAGCTGGCCATTAGTTGCTATTAATCAAAGATTCTCTGTAATTGATAGCTGCTGTATACCCAATAAGATGTACTGCTGTAGTTATATTGAAAGCTGCCTCAGCACAGTACTAGCTTCAGCCTGTGTACACATATGCATCTAGGTTGTTGTACTATTGTTATGTGTCATTATTGTTCTCCTAACAGATTTGTTTGCTTTACAATTGAATTGTACAGGTTATAGGTCACATGAAAGGTAGGCAGTATTCTGAATTTGTCTGTTGTGCTCTCATTTTTGTATATCACACATACCTGGCATTCTAACAGGTGTGTACACCTGTTAGATGCACTGTATACCACTAATTCCTACAATATGACCCTAGTATTGGGCCTTTGTCACCCTATTTTGTCAGTCTTTGTCCAGGTGTCCTGCAATGACAGGTTGTGAGGTATGCTACAGATATGTGACATCTCCTACAAATAGACCCCCTGTGATGACCACCGTGATGCAATGCAGTAAATACTACCACAGGTGAACATGCAGATATTGCCAAATGGCTGAGTGTAACAGTTGTGTGCATGGTCACATGCATTAACTTTAGCATGCCTGAGGTACTAGTGAGCCACAACAGGGAAACCCCATACTTACTGGGTTCAGGTTGCTGTCCCATGTGCAGACCAGAGGGACCTATGTTGTTGGGAAGGACAGGTATCGTCAGCAGATTCACATTAGGCATTGGTACAAGATGAATACTACGCTTCTGCACAGGTACAGTACACACTATGATATTACACATTTTACTGTCCTTCACCATAGATATGCACTTGTGTGCATTATTACACCCCACCCACTAATCCATTTTGCACTGACATATGCATCTAGAGACTCTGTAGAAGACAGTTTAAAATGCTACCTCATTACATTGATGTGCACTTTAGCCTTACCTGGATACTCCTCGCCTGTTGCCTGGGTGCCACCCACCTACACAACCGCTGTTTCCCATATTTGAGTTTGTGTTGGGGCTACCCCAAGGTTGGCAAGGAGCTCCTCTGTCACCGTACGTGGGGCCTGTGTGGCGGACTCTTCACCGGTAGCAGTACAGTCCCTCACTACAGCAGCAGCCCTTTGCCGGGCATGACATATCAGGTCAGTTGCTCTATGCCTGACCTGATTGTATGTGCGTCTATGGTGGCCCAACACATTCACTCTGTGGATGATCTCATCCAACAGGACAGTTTGCTCCTGCAGATTTTGCCAGCTACGGACAGAAAGTATGGCATAGTTTAAGATTACAGCTTCTGTGATGGCTGCTGTCTCCACATCAGTGTAAGACATTTTCCGCTGCATGGCACCTGGAGGACATACACAGGGAAACACATCACAGGACCTCAGACATTGCCCAGAGATCTTTACAGAGCCAGCACATGCATATGGATTATCATTAGCCACCACTTACAAATACATCATACCCCTGTACCTGGCAGCACTGTATGAACATGCATTGTCCTCCTGGTCCTGATGTGTCATGATCCCCCCAATGAGGGCCAGTACATTGCATAAACCACCATTCATCATCCATGTTTGTGTAGAGGGATGACAGTGGCCGTGTTCCTTGCAGATAGGATGTCAATAGTGCTCAGGCTTTGTTTGCATACAGTGTGTAATAGAGCTGGAAGCATATGCCTGGGTTCATGTAGGATGCACACAGGAATGTTATCAGGCCCCAAGGGGACTTGCTTTTGTCAACTTTGATTAGGCAGTTTGCACCTGATCCATGATGATGAGGGGAGGGGTGCGTGTGCTGTACATATACACCTCTACTGATGGTGATCCAGGGTATGATGTTTGCCCTAATCCTGTCTGCAGCAGGTTGGCTGTAGCTATGGTGTATGTGTAAGTGCTGTGATTGACCACCATTACAGGGTGGGTTGGGTTGGTGCCTCTGAAACTGCAGACATATGTGAAGATGGCCTTATGATTGCCCTTAGTGGATGTGTCCAATTTATACTCATAGTTAGCCTTACAGTAATCCACCTGTGACCTATTATGCTCATTCAGACAAAGGTTGACATGCCGCCCAGTTGGTGCATGATCCTACTTTGCCCTATACAGCCAATATAGCATCACATTATGTGCTTTGTGCATTGCTGCTGTCCAGCAAAGGGGTTTTATCTACTTTGTTAGAGACAGGTTTTACAAGTACGGTTTTGCTGAGGCCATACATCTATGTGGGTGGTCATATATCTGTTTGTAGTAGGTATGGACACAGGGTCAGAACACAGTTGCCCACCTCTACAATTTCAGTGTGATACTCATGCTTATTATATTACCCATGTCTGTGTCAGGGCAATGACACAACCAGTAGCTGTAGAGGTGTAACTCTGTTGGATGCACAGAAACTAAGGTTATACATGTGTACAACATGTACAGCTTATTCACCTGACATTTTGCTTCCCACGTCAGTTGTTATGAGGCAGCCAGGTACACCTACCCATACATACATATGCACAGGTAATACCTGCTATACATTTCTGTTCTATGCCAGTATGGGACACTGTAATGACAGTCTTGCTGCTCACTCAGTCATGTCAACCTTTTAGGGCAGGACATCTATAGGACAACGCACATACATGGTGGGCTATGGGCCGCAATTAGTTACGCTTTCTACATATTGCTGTAACACACATATGTCATTTGATAGTGCAGTAGCCTTTGCATTCACAGACATACCCTGGAGGATATCTGATGCTCATATGTCAGGCAGAGGGGAGAAAGGCTAGGTGTGTGGTAGTGAGGGCAGAAACTGTTAATGTTGTGAGAATGACTGGTATGGGGACAGAGCTAGCTGATATGCTGGACAGAGGAAAGGTGGATATATTGTGTGTGCTAGAGACCAGATGGAAGGGGTGTACAGCTGTGTGTATCAGAGTTGGGTACAAATAGTTCTATCATGGTGTGTACGGGAGGGGAAATGGTGTAGAGGTTAACTTGAAGGAAATTTATGCCAAGAGTGTTTGTGGAGGTGATAAAAGTGTCGGGTAGAGTGATGTTCAGGAGGCTGGGAATTGATGGTGTAATGTTGACAGTTGTTAGTGCATATGCTCCGCTAATTGCATGTGTGATGGATGAGACAGATGTACTTTGGTGTGGTTGGATGAAGTGGTGATGCATGTACCCAAGGGTGAGTGAGTGGTAACTGGAGCTGATTTCAATGGGCATGTTGGTGAAGGGGACAGGGGGGATGCAGAAGTGATGTGTAGGTATGGTGTTAAGCAAAGGAATGCAGAAGGTGAGATGGTGGTGGAGTTTGCAGCAGAGGTTGAACATGGGCGTGGTGAATACATAGTATTACAAGACCGAGGGGCATAGGGTGACATACAAGAGTGGAGGAAGATGCACACAGGTGGATTATCTCCTATGCAGTTGGGCATGTTTGAAGGGGACTGGTAAATGTAAAGTGGTGACAGGGGAAAGTGTAGTTAGGCAGCATGGAAGGTTGGTCTGTGGGAAAACGTTGGTGATCACGAAGAGGGGGAGGAGTGTGAGGGCGGCATCAGGGATCAAATGGTGGATACTGAGAAATGGTGATTGTGAGGTTGAGTTCAGGGAAGAGTTAAGACAGACAGTGGGTGGCAGTGAAGAGTTAGCAAATATCTGGGTAACTACATCCAAGCTAGTAAGGGAGATGAGTAGAACGGGGCTTGGTGTGACATCTGCACAGAGGAAAGAGGACAAGGAGACCTGGTAGTGGCATGAGGAAGTACAGGGGAGTATACTGAGAAAGAGGTTGGTCAATGAGAAGTGGGATTGTCATACAGATGCAGAAAGTAGACAGGTGTATAGGGAGATGGGGTGCATGACAAAGATAGTGGTGGCAAAGGCTGAGGATGGGGCATCTGAAGGGTTGTATGAAGGTTGGACACGAAGGATGGAGAATAGGACCTGTACTAATTGGCTTGACAGAGGCATGTAGCTAGGAAGGATGTGCAGCAGATAAGGCTGAGGAAGGATAATGGTGGAACTGCAGTCACTAGTGTGGAGAGTGGGTCGAGCAGGTGGAAACGGTACTTTGATGGGTTGTTGAATGAAGAGAATGAGAGAGTGAGAAGGTTGGATGATGTGGGTATGGTGAATCAGGATTTGCAACAGATTATCAAGGGAAAGTAAAGATAACTATGAAGAGGTTAAAGAATGGAAAGGCTACTGGTCCAGATGACATACCTGTAGAAGCATGTATGTGTTTAGGACAAATGGCAGTGGTATTTTTAACCAGGTTGTTTACTGTAATCTAGGAAAGTGAGAGGATGCGTGAGGAGTGGATAAAATGTGTTTGGGTACTGATTATGAGAATAAGGGTGGTGTGCAGAGCTGTAGTAACTACAGAGGGATAACATTGATCAGTCACAGCATGAGGTAATGGTAAAGGGTGGTGGAAGCTAGGCTAAGAAGGGAGGTGAGGATTACTGATCAGCAGCATGGTTTCATGCCAGGATAGAGCAGTACAGATACGATGTTTGGTCTGAGAGTGTTGATAGGGACATACAGAGAAGGTTGGACATAGCTGCATTGTGTCTTTGTGGACTTACAGACAGCATATGACAGGATGCCTAGAGAGGAGTTCTGGTATTGTATGAGGTGGTCATGAGTGGCGGAGGAATCAGTAAGAATGCTACAGCATATGTATAAGGCTAGTGTGACAGCAGTGAGTTCTGCATTGGGAGTGACAGGTGTGTTTAAAGTGGAGGTGGGAGTACATCAGGGATCAGCTATGACCCCTTTCTTATTTGCAGTGGCGATGGACAGGTTGACAGACATGATCAGACAGGAGTCCCCCAAGACTGTGCTGTTTGCAGATGACATTGTGGTCTGTAGTGAGACTAGGGAACAGCTTGAGGAGACCCTGCAGAGGTGGAGGTATAGCCTAGAGGGGGAGGAATGATGGTCAGCAGGACTAAGATGGAATATATGTGTGTGAATGGGAGGGAGGATAGAGGAATGGTTAGGATGCAAGGAGTACAGTTTGCTAAGGTGGACAGGTGTAAATACTTGGGAACTACAGTTTAGAGTAATGGTGAGTGCGGGGGATCAGTGATGACATGAGTACAGGCAGGATGTGGGTGGTGGGGAAGAGTGTCATGTGTGATTTGTGACAGACAAGTACCATTAAGAGTGATAGGGAAGGTCTACAAGAGGGTAGTGAGATCAGCTATGTTATATGGGTTGGAGACATTGGCATTGAAAAAAGAGGCACAAGTCAGAACTGGATGTAGCAGAGTTACTGATGGTATGATTTGCACTGGGTGTGGCCTAGCAGTGTCACAGTCAGTATTGTGCAACACACACTCCAGTAGTGGTCATATGTGAGCCATACTTTCCTGTGGTGACTCAGGGCCCTGAGCTTTGTTCTATGTCACTGCAGACAGACACAGTTTCTATGGCCATAGGTTCTGCACAGAAATATATCAGTACAGCATGTGCTGTTGAGACATAATATTGTTTGAACTTCCTATTTTCCATGTCTACATGGCCCCTACTACATTCCATTACAGGCTTGATTGTTTGACATAGCTGTGTTTGTTTTCAGTTCAGTTGGTATACTCCATCAGTCTCAGTGTGTGTGTGTGTGTGTGTGTGTGTGTGTGTGTGTGTGTGTGTGTGTGTGTGTGTGTGTGTGTGTGTGTGTGTGTGTCTGTTTGTTTCCATGAGTATGTGTGTGTGTGTGTGTGTGTGTGTGTGTGTGTGTGTGTCTCTCCAAGACAGATGTAGGATATATATCTGTTTTGTATAGGCAGCATTTTGCCTTTAGTAGGTAATGCTTATGAGCAGCTGATGGCCTGTGCACCACTTGGAGTCCCCCACTTGCTAATTGCATGTGAACAGCTGTGGTACCATTCCCATACATAATAGCATGGAAACACACTCCTATAACTGAGTACTTCATGTGGGCGTTGCCCCTTTTCCTTGCCTGGGAGGAGTACTTCATGGAGGTATGTGTGACAAAAAGCATCACAGAATGTAGTCAGGAATAACTCTTACGACAAACACTGAGGAGACAGCCCAACAAACTGGAGGAGAATGTTCCAGACATATGGACAGAATGTAAGTATTGCTGTTATACAGTTGAACTAATGCTAGTTTGACAGGGTTTGTGTGGATATGGCTGTTCTGCATTAATTTATGTCTGATAGTGTTATGTGGTTGACATAACTTCAAAATGTAGGGCTATCCTCAGTCTGGCCAGAGTTTGGACTTTTATATTTGGTGTGTTATTCACACATTTTTTTGGCCTTGGAATTCAGTAGCATACTCTGAGGATTGCAGTCAGTAAATGGTAACATCCATGTGTGTTTCTGACTTCATATCCCTCGGAACAGACATGTTAGAACAGCCCTGTTATACCAGCAACTTTCTCAGTTTATGACAGCAATATGTCAATAATGACCCTTGTGTTTGGGCCTCTGCGCCAAATATGTCAGGCTATGTCCAGATGTCATGCTGTAAGAGGTGCATAGGTGTAGTATATCAATATATAGTGACTTCATTCCAGATATCATCCCAGTGATGTATCAGACTGCCATACATGTTACATGTAGAAGGCCTTATATATGAGGACAAATCCTGGACGTTCTGTGGGACTCTATACAGTTGATAGGACTGTGTATTAATGCTAATTGTTGACAGACTGTCAGGATTGTGTAGCACTGTATTGTGAATGTGTTATTTCTCCTGTGTAAGGATGGGGGTAGATGTAAATGTTATGGTGGTGGGGTAGATGTAAGTGTCCTTTTCTATCTGACTTTGCATGCTGCTCCAGTTTCTGGTGCTTTATCAGCTGTATATGTTTGTAGGGGCAAACTGACACATATCCCATACCACAGTCAGGCATCAGACTTCACTGTGAATTGGGCCAGTATATATATGGGTAGTGTGTGAGTGGCAAACATGCTGATGATTTTGTTCACACAGTCCATATACTCTACTGTTCCTGTGGCTTACCAGTATGTCAATATGAATGTGGTGAGATTGGTTCTGGGTATGCACTTTCACGCTGGTGTCTGTTGGTTAGTGCTGTTACATCCCTGTAGTGCCTGATATATTTGCAATTACATGTCTATTCCCCCTTAGCAAAACTGGGTTTGTGTTGTGTCAGTCTGCCTGTAGTTTAGACAGTACTTGGTGACATGCCTAGCAGCTCAGTGTAGTTTCCTTACTGTGATGTTATGTCCCAATATTTATCAGATGTACTGTTGCCTAGCCCCATACATGTTGTGTATGTCTGACACATCAGTGGGATGATGTGAAAATGTATGTCAGTGAGTATTAGGGAGTAATTTAGTTTTGAACTTGGGCTATTCCAGTCAATATATAGTACAACAGTTAGGAGGGTGTTACTGCATCAACTGTGTAACCTTATCTACTCCAGTATTTGGGATATGTTCCCAGGTTCATGTCTTTATCCCCCCCCCTTTGTCAGGCTTGGCCAAGATTTCTTGCACTAAGGGGTTCTGAGCATACCTCTCGACTGACCAGATTGTTTCAGATGGTCCAGGTTTATTGCTTATATTTCTGGTCTGTTCCACAGAATCATTATTTTCATTTCTGTGGTAAATCACTGTGAGGATCTGAGGATTTCTGTCTGTACATGATGACATACATTTCAGTTTCAGAACTCACATCCTTCTGGACATGTATGCTGACATGAACCCTGTTACTACACTTATAACTGTAGTATGTACATTATGTCCCTGTTCTTGGACCATTGTCCCCCCATTTTGACAGCCTTTGTCCAGAATTATTGCACTAAGAGGTGTAGAGGTATGGTGCTGGCTATGAATCCACTACATGTTATGGACACACACACACACACACACACACACACATATATATATATATATATATATATATATATATATATCTTTTAGATATATCTATATTGATATATATATATATATATATATATATATATATATATATATATATATATATATATTCCTTTTTTATATCTATACATATGTTTATATAAGTTTATATAACAATATATATGTATATATTCTATACATATTTGTTTTATATGTACAGATCCATATATCTGATGTATATACTTTTTAATATTTATCTATTACCATACACATCTATATGTGTATATTTATATATTCTAAACATGACTGATTCCACAGTATTTGTTCCCTACTATTCTATACCTGTACTGAATGATATATTTGAAAATATCATTATTACATCTCAGATGGTGTAGTGATAAATTGCTCTGTTTATGGTGTACAGGGTCCTGGGTTAGAGACTAGACAGGGCTGATTATTTTGGTGCTGGATAGAACAGTGGCTGATGGAGACAGAGCGATTAAGGCTGCTTTAAGCAGTTGTAAGGGGGTTGTGTGGGTTTGCGTGAAGGTAAGTGATGCCAACACACGGTTAAATGAGAAACTGCTTAATCTGTGTAGGCATCGCTTAGCATCCCGCAAACACACTTATTGCTGCTTACTGCAGCTTACTCCTGCTTACCCCCATGCTAATTTCTTTAAAAAAAAAAGAAAAAAGGGGTGATAGGAAAATGGTGAAAAAGGAGGCATGCAGAGGGAAAAATAATGTGACAGATAGCTAGGGATGTGCAGGATGGGTGTAGGGAAGGTCCACAGCTGTCCATTTCTGATACAGCAACATCTGTGCATTTGTACAGAATTTGGAGGTGAACAGGGACACTCAAGCCAATGAGAGAGGGGTAAGGACAACAGTTATGTGTTGTTAAGCCAATTAGGCAAGATTACATGTGTCCAGTGGGTACATGTGTGAAATGGGCAGCTATGTATGGGGTGACATTTTTTTGTGGGAATAGATTGCTCTTTTTTTTTTTTTTTTTTTTTTTTTTTTTTTTAATAAGGTGAGGGTGGGTTGTTGGGGAAGGATAGTAGGTATATTTGGGTAGGTAAGGTGGGTAGGAAGACAGACAAGACAGCAGACAGGGGTGATATATGACACATGTGGGGGGTAAACACCTTGGAAGGGTAGGGTGGTTGAGAATCAGACACCCACGACCCCCCAAATGGATACAGTAGGACTGAGGTCCCCACCAATGGGCAGTCACCACTGCACCTTCATGGTGCCAAAGGTGGCTGTGCTGGGGCCTGAGTAGGAGGGGCAGGCTGACCCTTAAGGTGTGCCACATGGCCCTCAAGCTGGCCTAGCAGATCCCTGAACTCCTTTCAAAGATAGCTACGCACCAATCCCCGGACCTGACAATGTGTGACAGTGTCTTGTCTGCACCCACTCCTGGGAAGGACGGGCCCCATCCCTTGAAGTTGTTCCACCCAAAGGTGTTGCAGGAGCAGCAGATGAGGAGGTCCCGGGTTGGGTCCCAGACATGTTGGGACCCAATGCCACGTCCAGTTGAGGCAAGACAGGCAGATCTGCTGGGATCAGTCTTCCCAGATGTGCTATGGTGTTGCAGTTTTATAACATATGTTGGTTAGTCATGAAAAACACATTCCAGGATTAGTTATAACAGCGTACACAGGTATTCCCATTAACCCAAAACAACAGATTTGGAACAGTTGCATAGCAAGCAGAACACATGCATATATGGAACCACAGTGGGCATTATAACGGCATGCAGGTTACATTGATAGCAACAGGCCACCAATGATAGTATTTAAACAGGGGAGATTAATAGTCAAACGTTTAAATATTTGTAGGACAATAGGACACATGTCCCAACAGTAGATTTGGTGAAAAACATACCCATTGATTTATGTATTTAGATTACTGGTGCAGATAGGGTGGGGGAAAAAGAAAGATGTCAATTAACAACTTATAGGCTTCAATTGCTGACAACTTTAGTTATCATTGCTCTAATCATTACTCTGCAGGTATTACCTCACTTTAGACTTATGGCCTTGGGTTGGGCAGTGGTATGTTTGTACACAGTGTATAATTACAGCCTTCTACAGCTAATTTATACCTTTTCTTACCTGGCAGACCTGTGGAGGAAGTTTCTGTTAACACTACCTGACTGTTTCTACTCATATTCACATAGTCAGGGTTACATATGTGCACCCATACTGTGTGTGTGTGCTACTGCCATACTCTGCTTTAATTTCTATCGATCATCCTTTGTGTGGGCGGCACTGGCCACTAGCTGTGACAGCATGACACTTGAGGGACATTTCTTGGAGGAGACTACTTGGTGTATGTAATTATCTTGCTGTCATTTGCAGCATTGGGGTTGGACAGTGGGTGTTGTACACAGTCTATAAGTACAGCCTTTTTACAGCTAATATATACATTTTTTTACCTGGCAGACCTGTGGAGGAAATTTCTGTTAACACTACCTGACTGTTTCTACACATATTCACGTATTCCTGGGTGAAATTATGCATACAGCTTACTACCACTACTAGGATTCAAACCATGCCTGTTTGTGCAAAAAATACAACAAAATTTGTGTTTCATCAGAATGAGCTATTGAGAAACTGCTGTCTCTTTTTTGGCAGTTTTTTGCCTAATACTCTCTTGGTTGTACAATCTGACCTTGTAATTCTGACATTCATGCATGGCAGATAATTATTATACTGTGTATTCATACTTTGACATAGCACAGTCTGGAAAACAGTGGTTAACACAACATTACTATTCAGGTATCAGATCTTGGTGCATGGAACATTTCATATACTTAATCTCTTGTTTTACAACTCCACAATCTTTGTCAGATGAGCCTTGATTATTTAACTCTTTCAGAGCTATCGTTGCTGTACAGAAAATGTACACATTTCGATTCATACCACCACATACCAAAGTAAACACAACCAGTCTGGGGTTTTGACTTTTATTGACAGGTACTGTCACTTTTATTGATATATATACCCTGTACATCACTATTACTCTGCTAATGTCTCATTTATTCAGTACAAACCATACCCATTTTTAAATACTGACAGGTGACATTCTACTCCTTTCTATTTATTTGCCCTGAACACTACAAGCTAGATTTGTACTCACCAGCCTTGCAATGCAGCCTTAGCAGCCTACTGGCATGGGCGTCCATGTTCACTGCCCTCTCATCTGTAGCTGTACAGGAGATAGAGGAATATTTATGCATACCCATCCATCACATACACAGGCTGGACTTTGGGAAACACTTATTGATACTGATACTTACACACAGCTGGGATATTCATAGGTTCATAGGTAGGTACTAGGCTATCAGCCCAAGGGCCTACGTAAGCCTAGCCAACAAGGTTCCCTAGCTTACGCGACCCAAGAAAGTTATTTGCCTGTGCCACTGTCGAGCAGAGACACAGAAGTGATCCCTGGGGTGTATTTCCTATTTCCCATCCATTCATCAAGATTTTTCTTGAAGAGTGCTAATGAAGAACTTTGCTTGACATAGATGGATAGCCTGTTCAAAAGTATGGGAAGTCTCTGGGATAGGAATCTCTCCCTCCAGCATATCCTGTTTATCGTGGTGACAAGGTTTAGGTCCCTAGAGCATGTAGCTCGGAGGGATTGGGATTTCTTTAGGTGTAGCATGTCCAACAGCTCTGGGTTTGACACAGCTTTATATGTTAGGCAGAGATCACCTCAGAGTAGGCGATATGCTACAGAGTAAAGCTGGAGTTTTTTGAGACGGTCAGTGTAGGGCATTTGTTTGGGTCCAGTAATCCTCTTTTTGAGGTACATCTGTGGCCTTTCCAGCTGCTGCAGATGTCTTGTGAGGTACATTCCAAAAGGGGCATTGTACTCTAAAATGGTTCTATGCATCTTGGACCCACTGGTCCAAGAGCTCACTCTTCTTATGCTTCAAGTCAGCAAAGTGGTGCCAGACCTGCTCACCAGTCCAAGGGATGCCAGTGGCACTGGTGAGATCACATGCGAGATGGTCCCAGGCCTCCACTTTGTATTGGGAGCCCTGGTACTGGTCCTGCAGCAGTCTCCCTTCATGGTCTTTTACTAGGAGTCCAACCATGACCCTGGACTCCTGAATGCCCCAGCGCTGCACCTGAAAGTGCACACCTTCACCAACACCAGCCATAGTGGCTGCAGTGATCAGCTACAACTGGTTATGGTTGTATTCCTACCTGCAGGGTTTAAATAGGGCTGGATTCCTGCCCTTTGCCCTGATTGGCTGAGTTTGAATATGCTGAGCTAAGCTAAGTGACGGGTAAACCCACTTAGCACAGATAAGCATTGCTTAAAGGGTTAGATGCTAAGCACTGCTTACCAGTGCACAGATCTGCTTACCTATGCTAATTATTGCTAAGCATACAAATTTAAGCAATGCTTACTCCAGCTAAGTATAGCCAAGCACAATTTAGTGTTGTTCAGGTTTCATTTTATGGACTATCATGATCGTGGGGTTGATTCTTTCTTAATGACATCTTATGATATGTATGTTACCCTTCTATAACATCCCCTATGTGTTTTAATTACATTATATTCTTTTGTGGCTATACTGTATGGGACACGTGTTTATATGGGGGTTTCACATATGTACTATACTGACACCTTACATTTGGACCTGCTACACTACCCTGGTTAACAAATATATATTATTCACTACCTATTTATAAAAACTATACTTTTAGTGCTGTTTTCACATATAAAAATGAAAATGTCTTTGTTATGTAACACATAGGTTACAGCAAATAATAACATTGTTCAGTCTCAAAACAGTCAACAAAAAATTACATCATTTTTGCAACAGCGAAGTTAGGAAAAAAGGCAAGGGACAAGCCAAAAGGTAGAAATCTAAATTAAACTTGGAAGAATTAAGGAACATTACTATAAAATAAAAAAAAGAGGAGAAAGACTAAAGCTGGCAACATGTCTCAGTCTGTGAAAGTATAACGATAGCTGTATAAGAATTGTATGCTTGCAAATGAAATAAGTGAGAAACAGTGAAATTACTAAAACTAGAAGTGAAGAAGATAATTATTTTGTGTCAAATGATACAAGAACAGACTTTATTGAATTAAAAGTGAGACATTGTTCAGATATGGTCTGAAATGATACATTAGTAATTACAGATTCAGTTATTAGAGGAACTGATATTTATATGTGCAGAGATTAAAATGGACATCTAACAGTATTAGGATTACCAGGAGCAAAAATACAGAAAGTGAGTAGGGCCTTCGAATGCCTTAATGTAAGGAAGTATGGAGCTGTTTTTATTCATGTTGGTTTAAATGATCTCATCTTAAAGAACTAACTGACTGCCAGTTTACAGACCTCTTAGACAGCATAGTTTGTACAGGTGTTAAAACATATTTTTCACAAATCACATATTGAAAGGAGAGTCATGTTACTGAGAGTGAAAATATTTTGGAGTAAATACCTACAAAGGAAATGGCCCATTTTTAAAAAGTGGAAATGTAAAGAACATCCAAGCCTAATTTTGTGCACATGTGTATTTAGAGAGGATGGAATCCACTTGTCAACACAAGGGAAGATAATTTTTACAGCAGATATATTGCAATATTTGACTGATACAAGGCAGCATTTTTTGCCAGGTCAGAAATGTAATAGTTCACAAATAGAAACATTGGCTTTATTTGTGCTGGCTGTTAATACAAGGAGCAAGATTTTTTGTATTATTGGAAAATTTGCATATTCTGATGATGTTATTGTTTGTAAAGCATGGTTAAAGAACAACGATACCACTTCCATCAGAGTATAAATGTTTTTATTGTAACAGACAATCTGATGTTGTTAATCTTCGTTCATTCCTTACTGATGGATTATCATTTCCATCCTCAGAACCGAGTTGGCCTCATACCAAGCTCATGTCAGCCAAAAACTCTCGAGCCAAGATCCTACCCAGAATGCTCTGCTCCCTGTTACCTCAGATCTCGTTTGCCACGTTGCTGTACAGCCGTGTCAAGCCACTCTCTCTCAGCTAAGTGAACAATTTTTTCAAAGTTTCTATATTAGTGCTTAAAAAGTTTTCATTCAGTTACTATCTCTATACTCCTAGCCTATCATAACTTTAAGACTCTCTCCCTATAGCTTTTACCATTCGATTCACGGCTGGAGCGCCTTCTGTGTGGAGTCTGCATGTCCTCCCTCCGAAAGACATGCGTAAATGGGCATGCCTTCACTGAAGGTTGGGTGTCGGGCTGGCAACTCGGCACCATAAAAATTTACTGCCAATCATTTATCGGACCGGAGTACAGCTGTGGTGACCCCTAACCGGGAAAAGCCAAAAAGACAAAGACCCTTTTCTTACCTTTAAGGTAATTCTTCATTACCATCATTGGTAATCCTTCTTTTCTCCCTTTCACCCTTCTGGGTAGCTTTTTTACCTTCTTGGTATTGTCGTTCTTCTCCCTTCATATCATTATGTCGGACAAGAAAAGCAGTGTTGGTTTCAAACAATGTACGGATTGCAGCCATAAGATACTGCTTTCTGATGGCCAAGCTTTATGTGTTTATTGCTTGAATGTCTACCATCTTTCAGTGGATCCCCCATGTGGGATTTGTAGAAATGTTTTGACCAGGACTCTCAATGAAAGGAAGAATAAGTTAAACCTGAAAGGCCTCCTTAAGACTCTATTCTGCGAGGCCGTCTCTGGGTCAGAGGGCTCACCCCCTCCTGCTAAACCCCATAAGAGGTGTTCTCCTTCTTCCTCCTTGTGGTCACTCACTTCATCTCCCCCTAGAGATCGCAAGGAGTCGACTCACAAAAAGGTAAAAATTTCAAGCCTGGTGTTGCCATCTGTGGTCTTTTTGGCCCCAGCTTTGGCACCGTCCCAGTTGAGTCTTACTCCAGCTATGTCCTCTTTATTGCCACTGGCACTGCAGTTCCCGGTGCAGACACTTACAGCTCTGACAGTTTAGTCGCAGACATTATTGGCACTGTCTCTGCAGGTACAGTCCCCTTCGGCACCGTTGGTACAAACTCCTTCAGACCTGACTTTGATGATACTGTCCTCTATGGTGCAGACACCTTTGGCACTGGCATGCTGTTCGGTGCAGTCTATTTTGGCACAGTCATTACTGGTGCAGACACCTTCCTTGACAGCACCATACTCATCAGTGCAGACATTTGCCACACTGCCCTTTACAGTCCAGACACCTTCAACTCCTATGGCACTGCTGTTGGCGCAGATAACATTGACACCATTCTCCTCAGTGCAGACACACTCAGTTCTAGGCTCTGCACCACAGAAACTAGCAAGGACAAAGTATTCTCCTTCCTTGGATCCATTTGTTGGAAGCCAATATAGCCCTTTTTTAGAAAGGCCAGAATTGCCTTCAGGTTTCTCTATGAGATCGACCAGGAGCCTCTCACAACAGGATGTGTTGCAGCTTGTTGACCAGTTGCTTGTGTCCAGGGGTCTCTCTCAACTGTCTAAGGCTACATCCCCTCTTCCAGGTGACCGTATTTCTCCACAGACTCCAACATACACTCCTCCTTCAACTTCCAGGGATGTATCAAAGCCCCTTCCTCCGACAGCAGCTTCTCTTCCTCCAACTCCAACAGTGGACCTCGCTTTGGAGCCGGAGTCGTCCTTGTGTGCACTGGGCACCGGGGTCTTCTCAGGCTAGTGGCTGTGCCATGAGGGCAGGCATTCTTGGTTCCAAGCCAATTTTTTCTATGGCACCCTCCAGGAATCCTCCTTCCCTTATGCTCCACAGTCCCTTGACACTCCTGGTCAGGAGGTCAGCTTGTCAGAGCAGGGTGTGACCCCAGTTCCAAGGTTGTTGTGCTCACTTCCGGGCTCCCATCCCTCTTTGCCAGTCTGGCCTTCCAGGAAATGGAGAGGGCACTTGCCTCCTCTGGCAAAACCTCCGTGTCAGAGTCCCCCCCTCCGTGCGCAACTGTCGAAGCTACAACCACCAGACACTGGGCACAAGGGCCTCAGGTTTCACCCCCTGAGGAGATCCCCTCTTTGCAATCTTCCCCAGAGCTCCCCACTGAGGAAGGCCTGTGCAAGGTTTCATGCAAGAGGAAGCACATGGACTCTACTGAGGAGTCTTTGACCAAAGATACGGACTTTGATAATGGGGAAGGGTCCCCAAGTTCACCCTCTGATGAGGTGTCCTTTGGTGACATCCTCGAGATCCTAAGACAGAGGGGTGACGGGAAGTCCTCCAACCCTTCCTCAGAGGAATCTGTATTCCTGCAGGCCTTTTGTGCCTAACCCCCTACCTCCTGGGTTACCCCGCTGGCCGATGAGCTTGTCCAGCTCATCATCCAGCATGCATGGAAGGCTCATGACACCTTGGAAGCTATACCATGGAGGCCTGACAAAATTTTATCTCCCCCAGCTGAGCATCCCCATTGGTCAAAAGATCTTCCAGTAGATGCCATGGTGGTGGCGGCTGCAACCAAAAAAGGCTTGGCAAAAGAGAGCCAGACTGTCCATCTGCCCAAACAGGAGTCCCGGGAGATAGACAAACTTGGGATGCATGTGTTTGCTTCATCGACCTTGGCCGTAAGGTCCTTAAACTACTTGGCACACTTTACAAGGCTCCAGAGTGACCTTATCAACCAACTCTCTGAAACCTTACCAGGAGCTGTTTCTGAGGAGGGGCGTGACAATGTAGCTTTTCATATAGTGACCCTAGAATCGATATCCAATTCTTCCATGCGCCTTATTTCACACGCAATGGAAGGAGCGGCTAGAGCATAGGCATAGGTATAGTCACAAGACATCATGCCTGGATGCACCTTTGTGACTTGGTGGACTCCTTTAAGGCTTCCTTTATGAATGCCCCCATCGAGGCCAATTCATTGTTTGGCACTAAGGTTAAATACATGCTGGCAAGGTGTGAACAAGATAGCAAGACCCTGTCTGCCATTGGTGTCCGACATGCCACTCCTCAGCGATTCTACTCCAGAAATCAGAGGAGCGGGAAGATGTGGCAGAGAAAATCACAGTGCTTTTTCCATGATGCACGTGCTGAGTTCTCCCATAGAGGCAGAGGGGGAAACTCCAGTGGAAGCCACCCCTTTCAGGGCAGGGGAGGTCCACAAAAACTGGGGTTCCAGAGATTCTTTCTCTGGGCCACCCTACCAGCTCTCCTGAAGCATTGCCCAACTGCTCACCTCTGGAAGTGGTCGGGGGGTCATTTTTCCTTGTACCCCACTGCCTGGTGAAACATAACCACAGATTCTTGGGTACAATGAATAATATCCAGAGGCTATCGCATCCCCTTCCATCTCTGTCCCACCTCACCCAGAGACTTACCCGATGTCTCACCCAGTCAAAGGGAAGCAGCAGCACATGAAATCCGAAAGCTGCTACAAAAAAAGAGTCATCCAAATGGTCCCTCAGCTCAGATAGGATCTGGTTTTTACTCAAGGTCCTTTTTAGTGCCAAAAAAGACAGGGGACTGGGGACCGATTCTGGATCTCAGCACACTGAACAAATTGGTAAAAACAGAGAAATTCCAGATGGTCAGTCTATCCTTTCTCTTCTGAAAGAAGACAATTGGATATGCTCTATAGAGCTTCAAGATGTGTATTACCATATAAAAATGGACAAGCACTCAAGAAGATACCTCTGCTTCCGCATAGGACCCAGTCACTACCAATTCTGAGTACTGCCCTTCGGTCTCTCTACAGCCCACAGAGTGTTCACTAAATGCATGGCAATGGTCATCACTCACCTGTGACTTCAAGGATTCCAGGCATTTCCATACCTAGATGACTGGCTCATCACTGCACCCACCAAGCGTCTACTGGAAGAAGCCCTAGACTACACTCTTTTCACAGCACAATGCCTGGGAATCACTATCAATTGGGGGAAGTCCAACACAACCCAAGCACAATCCTTAAGAATTCATTGGGGTTCTGTTGGACACAAAGAATTGCACAGCATCTCTTCCAAATCACAGACTTCAAAGAATAAGACAACAGGTTCAGCTGCTAATCTGTCGCCACAAATCATCTGCTCAGTCCATACTCCAACTCTTGGGGTCAATGGCAGCCTTGATCACCATTGTTCCTCTGGCCAGATTCCATGAGACTTCTCCAGTGGTCACTTCTCACACAGTGGTACCCTCTACAATATCCTTTGTCTTTTCAGATAAGTGTAACTTAGAGATGCAAGCAAGATTTGCTCTGGTGGATGTCTTGAAATCTCCAACAATGGTCTTGTCACTTCAGCCCCCATCAGCAGAAAGCCACAGTGACCATGAATGCCTCCCTGATGGGGTGGGGTGGGGTGGGGCTATGTCAGAAAAACTCGGTCCAAGGCACCTGGTCGGAGACAGAAGGCCATTTGCATATCAATGTCCTGGAACTGAGGGCGGTGCTAATAGTGTTGCAAGCATTCCACTCCATCCTTCCATCAGGGGCTATTGTGATCCAATCAGACATGTCAGTGGTCTGATACATCAACAAGCAAGTGGGTACCAGATCTTATCCGTTATGATGAGAGGCCTTGAGAATATGGCAATGGGCGATAGCTTCCAGCCGCTTTCTAATTGCAACGCACATTCCTGGGAGCTCCAACATGATAGCGGACAAATTGAGCAGGTGCAATCTACAACCTCACGAGTGGTCCCTCAACCCTGTGATAGTGGCAAGAATTTTCAACCACTGGGGCCAGCCTTGCTGTGACCTATTCACCTCCCCAATCAACTATAAGTGCAGCAACTACTTTGCCCTGATCCCCCCTCGGGGACAGTCACCGAGAGACACTCTAGTCCACGCTTGGCCCTCGGGTCTGCTTTATGCTTATCCTCCTCTTCCCCTCATCTCCCAATTTCTGAAGAAAGCACGGCAGTTGAAGAGCAAAGTGATCCTCATTGCTCCATATTGGCCACGACAAGTTTGGTTCCCCTTCCTCTGGCCTCACCTGCTAGATCGACCATGGATCCTCAATCCATCCCCAAAGCTGATCTCCCATCTGCAGGGTGTGACTCACCCCAGTCTAACAAGCCTGAAGCTGACAGCTAGGTTTGTCCACTTCCTATGATTGCCAGGCAGGATAACCTCTCTTCCCCGGTGCACAATATTCTTATTGCATCTCATAAATCGTCCACAGGCTAATCTATCTCAGCAAATGGAAAAGGTTTACATTATGGGCAGCGAACAAACAATTGGACCCCTTGTCAGCCCCAGTTTCTGTGGTTTTAGATTACTTATCACATCTTTTTCAATCTGGGGTGTCAGCATCTACTATTCATGTTCATTTAGCTGCCATTTCTAATTTCCACATTTGCTTTCAGGATTCTTCACTCATGTCACATAAACTTTGTAAGACTTTCTTGAAGGGTGTTTTTCACCTAAAACCTCCCTTTAGAGAACCAGTACAACCTTGGTATTTGGCCTTGGTTCTACAAGCCCTAACATTTCCCCCCTTTGAACCTGCATCTTCATGTGATTTAAAGTACCTCTCTTGGAAAACATTGTTTCTGGTTGCAATCACATCAGCCAAACATTTGTCAGAACTTCAAGCCTTATGCATCAAATGTCCCTACCGTATTTTCCATAAGGAGAGAGTATCACTGAGAACTAATTCTTCCTTTTTACCAAATGTGGTGTCAGAATGGTCTATCAACCAGTCTATTGTCCTCCCAGTATTTTTTCCTAATCATTCTAATAAGGGAGAGTATTGCTTGCACTCCCTAGATGTCCACAGGCAAATATGATTTTATCTGGACAGAACAAAATCTACCTGTAAATCAGACTGACTATTTCTGGCCTTTTCTGGACCAAGGCTAGGTCATCCTGTCTCAAAAGTTACATTGGCATCATGGTTGAGAAATTGCATTACCTTTATCTACAACAAGAACAACATCACCTTGCCTCACAGAGTGAAAGCACATTCTACAAGGTCTATGACAGCTTTCCATGCTAGGGCTTCCCTCAATAATATTTGCTCAGCTGCAACTTGGGACAAACCCCATACTTTTATCCTTCATTACAAATTGGATTTGGCCTCCAGAGGTAGAGCTTCTTTTGGTTCCATGATGCTCAGGAATGTCCTTACATGAGGGCCACCCAGGCATACAGGTAGCTGGGGACTCTATCCCATCAGTAAGGAATGAACGAAGATTAACAACATCAGATAAAGAAGGTATGTCTTACCATAACATTTCATCTATGTTGTTGATCTTTGTTCATTCATTACTCCCCACCTTCCATCCCCCTCCGGAGGCTCCTGGTTGATCTCATATACTCCTTTTTTTCCATTATTGTAGGTCTGTTATGACCAGAGGTAGCCTCTACTTTTGTCTATCAACTTGCAAACTCGATCTGAGGTAACAGGGAGCAGAGCATTCTGGGTAGGATCTTGGCTCGAGAGTTTTTGGCTGATGCGAGCTTGGTATGAGGCTGGTTCAGTTCTGAGGATGGAACCAATAACCCATCAGTAATGAATGAACAAAGATCAACAACACAGATGGAGCATTATGGTAAGACATAACTTCTTTTTCTAACAAAATATTCTGGATGAGGCGCTATGATAGGGATTAAAGATTGTTACAAGGCCTGCAATTATTACCATTTGATGATAACACCAATATTGTAGAGAACATTGGAACAGATTACAATTGTTAGAGTAGTGATGACCTAGAAGAATTCATATATTTCTTTCATAAAACACAGGTAGGAATAATAATACTAGCTGGTGACTTAATTTACCTGAAACAGGCTGAAATAATACTGAAGGCTCTTTGTCTGATCACTGCTGTAGTAGCCTAAACTATATGGGCTATGGCCAACTTGTAAAGTTTCAGGGCACCCTCCAAGTGCCCAAACCATTAGTCAGCTTGAGCAGAACTCACATAAAGACAGGTTTAGATGCCACTCCCTTTAGAGCTTTCATGCCAACAGAGAGATAAGTAGGGGGAGGATAAAGCTCTGTGAAGGGCAATGCTAGGAAAATAATAATAATAATAATAATAAATGCCCACATACCAGCATAAAAACATACAAAAATCAAGGAGGATGGAGGGTGGCTACATGATCATTCGAACATATACATAATTTGGTTACTGCTGTATCAGTGCTGAAAGCTGGCTGACTGTTATTCCCTTGGCAGAATATACCCCATATAGCTTAGAGTTAGACTGCTGCAGCAGTGATCATTCAAACATCTATGGTTATGGTAAGTTTACTTACACAACTGCACTTTCTACAACATTGGTAAGGAAATTATTTACAATATAGTTCAGAAACAACATTTGCTGCAGATTGTAAAGAAATCCATCAGGAAACAGAACATACTGGACATTGCTTGTGTTCCTAAGGAAACAATTGTTACTTCATGGCAGAATTATCTATCACCTTACTACACATCAAAATTACCACCTTTGATGTGTAGTGAGCATGGGGTTATGAAGGTTAAATTACCGCTAGATAATTCGACAAACTGAAATCTAAACCAGTGCACAGAAGATCAATAACACACTATACAGAAGCAAAATGGTCACTGTGTAAAATTAATTGGACTGGTGCACTTAACCGAAAGACTCAGAAGGAATTAGGCAAGTTTGTTTTTTTTTTGGTAGGGGAATTGTTTGAATGAAAAAAAATGTTTAACATCATTATCTAAACACAATCATAGGATATATTTCTATAAGAACAAGAGCCTTAAATAAGGTAGGAGATACAAAATGCAAGAAATGGAAACAAGGTCGAACCACAACTTTGAAACCTGAAAGAAACAAACTGGACAGACAAATTAAACACAGAGTGAGACAAGTTCAGGAAAAATTTGAGGAAAATGTATATAAATTCATTGAGCATAATAGGAAATAATTTCATAGATACACAAGATATGTTAGGAATAGAAACATATAAATCAATAAACTGTGTGTACATTCTAAAATGCAGTCTCAAACACAACAGATTATACATATATTCACAAAATATTATGCAACACAGTTCGGCTCCATAAGGGGGGTGATACATTTTGTTAGTAACATGCAAGTTAAATTCAGATACTAAAATTAAATTAGATTATATTGAAAAAGAGCTATGCAAACTGAACCCAAAAAAGTACATAATTAGTAATGACCTGAGAACACTTCAGCATGAACTTACAGTACCATTACATCTGTTATTTACTAGGTCATTTAAGTATGGGAAGAGTCCTAAAGGTCGGAGACATGAACTTGTTAAACCCATCATTAAGGGAAAGGGAGAATAGAACAATGCCAGCTTAACTTATACCTGTAATTTACTTTCTTGTTTTGGAAAAATAAAGAAGATTATTTAGCATACATTATTGTCAGAACTGGAAAGATTGGGACTTGAAGCCATATGCCAGCATACATATATTGAAAATAGATCTATAACTACTGTAAAGTGATGTTCTATAATAACATGAGAACAGCTATAAATGAAAAGGTGTGCTATGGTGTAATTTATATAGACTTATCTTCAGCCTTTGCTAAATTAGAATAACTAGGTATTAGTGTAATTTTGATGAGATGGACAGCTACAATATTGTGGCAGGCTAGCCACCCGGCAGTGTAAACCTTAGCTCTAAATGATTGTCACTGTTGAAGTAACACCCGACTCCATGTGCAAAAATGGGAAAAAGGAGTTGTGGATGGATGGATGGATGGATGGACAGCTACAATGCTTACAAATAGGAAATGACAAGTATACAGCAATTGGAAAAGTGAAATTCTAAGTTACATTCAGTGTGTCCCACAGGGCCCTGCCCTATGGCATATTTATTTAAGTTATATCTTTCAGATCTTTTTTTTTATCTGAGATTTTATTTATTTATTTGACATTTGTTAACTGGGTTGGTCCAGCTGACTCATAGGACTCTTTTTCAGTGGAGACCCGAGGAGAAAAGCTCCAGTATACAGAAAAATTCTAATTGATTACAAAAAGGTAGTAGATTACAAAAGTAGTATAAACACTGAAATACAGATGTTGTCATACAAATTATATATATATATATATATATATATATATATATATATATATATATATATATATATATATATATATATATATAAAATATCCAAATACAGGTAGGTACATATATTGCATATAAAATACAATAAAATAGAGAGGGTCATAACATTGAAATAGTGCATAGGTGCACAGCAAGAAAGGTGAGAAGGAGGAGCAAAGTATTTTGAGAAAGTAGGATAGAAGAGAGGCAGGAAAGAATTGGGAGTAAGAGTGGAAATTAGGTGGTATGGTGACAAGGGCAGGATTTTGAGTTCAAGAAGTATTTTTTGACTTCAGCCTTGAAATCTATAGTTTGCATGTAGATGACTTGAAAATGGTTAAACTGGTTATATGTATTACAGACAGGGCACATCTGCAAAAGAACTTGACTAAATTGACTATTTGGACACAAGAAAATAGTATGCTGATAAACACATTACAAACTAAGCACATGAGATTTGGGGACAGTCTGAAGGTTAAATATTTAATGCAGCAGACACTGGTTGAAACTGCATATTAATTTAATGACCTAAGTATATGAGTAGATTCAGCTCTGAGTTTTTCTGATCATATCAGCCAAATGGCTAATGATAGTTATAATACTATAGGCTGTATAAAATGATGTATGAAACATAGGAAATCAGCAATGATTAAATCATTGTTCATAAGTTACATCAGACCCAAGAGTGTGGAATAATATAGCAACAACCCACGCCTGGGTGTGGGTAATGATGGATTTACCCATGGCTGGTGTGGTTTGGTCACAAGGGCGAAGCCTGAGTGGCCAAACAAAGCCAACCGTGGGTAAATCCAGCATTACCCACACCCAGAAGTGGGTTATTGCTATTATACAATGACATTATTTAAGAAAAAAAATAATTACTTTTCTTAAATAATGGCATTGTATAATGCCTCCTTGCTGCCCTTCCGCAGCTGTCTGGGTATTCTGCGGCAGTTCTGATGTACTGCGCATGCGTATATTTACACAGTACATCAGAGCTGTGGGCAAAAGCAATGGAGAAAGCAAGATCTCCTTTGCTTTTTACAGCCTGTCTCACTATGTTAAACAAGTTTAACATAGCGAGACAGCTTTAAGAAAAGCAACGGAGAATCTCCGTTGCTTTTTTTAAAGCTGTCTTGCTAGGTTAAACCCATTTAACATAGCAAGACAGTTTTGAAAAAAGCAACAGAGAAAGCAAGATCTCCGTTGCTTTTTAAACTGTTTTGCTATGTTAAATGGGTTTAACATAGCGAGACAACTTTAAAAAAAGCAACGGAGATGCTCCGTTGCTTTTTTTAAAAGCTGTCTTGCTATGTTAAACTCGTTTAACATGGCGAGACAGGTTGTAACAAGCAACGGAGATCTTGCGTTCTCCGTTGCTGTAAAAAAAAAAAAAAAGAGTTATACTAATGGAAAAAGTCCGGGCAACCAGACCTTTTTCCATTACTATAACTCTGATTTACAACATGCACGCTGACCAATCAGCGTGCACGTTTTGGAATATTAATTGGGGGTCGTTGTATAATAGTATGGAAACCTTTAAGAAAACAAGTATGAGTAAATTAGAAAGAGTACAGTAGAAATATACAAAAGGCATCCATGGATGTGAAAATATAATTTATTATGAAAGATTAATATACCTAAACTAGTACAGTGTTTCATAGAAATGTTTAAGAGGAGACCTTATTCAGGTACATAGACTATTTAGAAACAACTATCTCTGGGAATGTTTAGGGTTATCAAAGAGTAGTACAGAGTCATCAGGCAATATGTGTAAGAGATTATATAGGAATGAGGGCTGTACTAATTAGGTCTCTGAGAGAGTAGCTGATGCATGGAAAAGACTACCAAATTATACTAAGCAAGCACTAGTTTAGCTATTTTTAAGAATAACTTGGACATGTTATGCAAATTATTGTTTTGGTATATTGGTAGGTTAGAAGGATATTATTTTCCTGTGCCTGAAATATCTGTATATATGTATGTATGTAAGTACTATTTCCTGCATGCTGTCCTTTTCCACATGGCACTGGTCCATTATGTCACTGTCTTTGTGGGAGTGACATGTCTGGTGCAGACAGAAGACCCAGCAGCATGTAGGGGGATGATGTCACACACTTTTGGCTGCAGCAGCTGCTATAAGAGCCTTTCGCAGATTCACGTTTGCAATGGATGCAGCAACCCATAACACTGTACGTTACTTTACACTGCCTGAAAATGAGTACCTGACTATGCAGAGAATTAAAGCAGGTGCAGCTTTGCTGCATGGTGTTTAAACATTTATAAATCACTGCCATGCTTTTTGAACTCATTAGCATACATGGTGCTTCATTATACAATCATTAGTATATAACATGGCCAGCCATATTATTTGGCTGATCATGTTGTCTTGCTTAGTTTTCTTATTCGCACACATCCTGTGTGTGGGCATCCATCCATCCATCTATCCACTAACCCTTTTGCCCATTTTTGCACATGGGGTCGGGGTGTCACTTCAACAGTAAAAATCATCTAAAGCCAAGGTTTAAACTGCCAGGTGGCTAACCCTGCCTTGGTAGTTCTTCCACACCACACACTCACACTCACATCTATGGCCAATTTAGAGTGTTCGATCCACCTACTGCATGTCCTTGGAATGTGTGAGGAAACTAGAGCACCCAAAGGAAACCCAAGTAAACACAGGGAGGACCTGCAGACTCCACACAGAAGGCACCCCAGTCAAGAATAAAACCAGGGAATGACCACTCATCTCTCAAAATTGCTTAGCACAATGCAGTGATGTTTTATGAATTTGGCCCAATGTTTTACTAATTTTGCCTCCTTTTTCTGGTACACATTTTTGCTCTAGTAGCTGAAAAAATACATAGCTGCAACATTTTATATCATTGCTGATAAAGTGAGAAATGTATGATTTTATTTATACTTAAGAAAGGACTTTTGAAAGCTGTATACCATAATTTATGCTCTGAAAAACTTTTTCATTAGTTCTTGTGTTCTTTTCAAAGCAGTCTTTTGTGTGATTATGGCATCTGTACAAGAGAAACTGTGTTACCAGCAGTGACAGATGAACCTTACATCAGGCTGTCTATATACTCACATTTAATGCTGTACTCGTCTCGAGTGCTGCACCAACATTCTGTATGGACAGTCATAATTCACATAAGACAAGAACATATAGTACTGCACCTTATGCATCTCTGTCTATGTGTTATAGATAGCTTGTACTTGCAGATCTTTTTAGCAGGCTTATTAAACAGTGTCATCTGACATAGCAGCTCAGCCTGCCTGTAGGTGAACTACTGTTTTCACATCAGGCTTGGATTTCAACAATAGAATCTCCTGGTACAGAGCTGGTCTGTTGCAGGCTTATGTGAAACATTGACTGTGACTATTTCATGTGTATAATGGACTGGGTCCTATAGAGGGTATCAAGTAATCAGGATGCATATTCTCTAGCTGCAGTATATAGCATGCCTGCTACTGATATCATGGATACTGTCACCCCAGTCTGTCTGCATTCTGAATCTACATCTCAGTAAGTACCCAGATTTGACTCAGAGCTCCTTATGATGCAAAGATTGGGATGGCAGTTCTCACATACACAAAAGACGACTGATATGCTCAACAACAATCTTAGTCTGAATAGTCGTTATTCAGCATATCAAACAGAAATCTCATGTCAGAAGGCACATTCTTGTCTTGTGATATTTCTGCTGCACTGACTCATCCAGTAGTACTCTTCTTTATGGTGGACAGGTTTTTCAGCTAGTTTTGTCTTACTGCTGCTTGGGTTTTACTTGCTGTCAGTGCATGGAACCACATGCTTCTTTGGAGGGATTGCTGCCAAAGTCAAACAGTCCTTTGTCAGATGTTAAATGTCATGATTTTTGCTGGGTTGAGTTTAGGTATATTTACTTTCATCAGGTCATGAAAGTGATTTATTCTTTGCACCCAAACTATTCTGGTCCTTCAAAGTTGGCAAAATCGTGCGTCAAAACATGAAGTTCTGTTATTTTCTAATTGCTCCATCTTTACTAAAGATGAGAATCTTTCCTTTTATACTGAAAGACACCCAGATAGTGATCATTGTTAAGAAACTGTCACTTGATATGAATACCTACTAGCTTGACTCTTACCTTCCTCTTATATATAAGATTATTGAGAAGGAAGTATATGCAGTGTTCTGTAGCTATGTATTATCGCCTTATCACCTAGATTCATTTCAACCTATATTCAGATTTACATAACGTAGTGAGATGGCCTTGATTAGGGTCTTAAGTGACCTGTCTATTATGCTAGATTAATATTCTGGTCCTCCTTGATGTCTCAACAGCTTTTCACACCATGGACCATCACATTGTGATAATAATAACACCCATACCTCTCAATCTCTTGGTGCATTAAATCTGGACAAACCGGGAAATAATGTTGGGAACAAAGACCCGAGATCAGGGACAGATTTTAAATATTGCTCTTATGAATCTAGAAAGTAACAGAATAACAGATTTTGCAAAGTATGGATTTTCTGAAGAATATGAAGTTTGAAACTCAAATGTCATTATATAGGGATTTCAATCCCTAATGATTTTCCAGAAAACCACACATTTTATGAGTAACAGACCAAAGCTACAAGACAAAAATCTGTAAGTTATGCAAAATTCTGGACAGTTGAGAGGTATTTTGACACCTCTACTGGCCTGATGCTTTTTACTCAAGTCACACACAGTGGATAGTCTTTAGAGTTGATTTCTCTAATAGTCCCTTGCTGGTGTGTCAAGTATGACGTGGCTTGATCTTGAGTCCCCTTTTCATAGTGCAGATACTGCCACTTAAGAAGGTCCTGTGAGGACAAGGGAGAGGCATTCACCACCAGTCTTATAGGATCATGGGTTCACAAGGTTGTACTAAGCTTATAGCCAGAACCCATCAAGAATCTAGCTACATTATCCAAGTATTAAAACATCTAAACTAGTTATTCCATGTTAAAACAGTATTCCCACTAATTCCTGGCATGTGCATATAGTTTTCCATCCAATCTTCAGGGTTTGTTTTGATGGACGACTAGGAGAGGGAGTCTATTCTAAAGACAATGAGCTGAGAACCTGTTGTGCCAGCAAGTGTTGTCTATCTTATGATGGATGTTAAGGTTTTTGTTAGGTTGTAGGATTTATAAAGGGACAGGAAGCTGACATAAGCTGTGTTTTTCATGAAGTGTGAAAATTTCAATGGAAGTCACCTCTCAGATTTCTGTATAAAACAAAACTGAAGGAGAAGACTTAATTTATCTGGATAGAATAGGTTGCCTAAACTGATATTTTTAGTTAAGAACCTTTGGATCCTTTCAAGTTGTTCCAAAAGGTATATCCCAAAGTGTGGGGGGAGGGGCATTGCATTCAAGCGTATATCTAATTTGGGGTCTGGACAAAGTGGGACCAAGATCTCCTTGGTCTTAGGTAAGATGCCCTAACAGTTGAGCTGTGTAAGGAAGAAGAGATTTATAACCACAAAGAAAGCTTATTATCTTCACAGGTGCCAACCTCTGATAACTGTATCTGAATTGAAGTCGTACCAGTGATGTCTTAAGAGGAGTCGTGGTGGTTTTACCAAATGTAAACACTGTTGACATCTACCTGTGCTTCTCCTATCATTATAAATTCATATATGCCTTTTCACTCTTGAAGACTTTTTGGCTTTCATCTTTCAGTGATTAATAGGAAGTCATTTAAAACTCAACCTGGCCAAAAGTGACCCAGTGTAAGTTCATACCACTTTTCATCCATCTCCATTTCCTCTCTCCCTTTCTAATAATTACTCTCTTATTATTTTACAGGGGAACAGACTGGAATTTTGATCACTTACTTGTGAGAGTATAGCATTGTTCAGTGACATTTTTTAAGGAGCAGACCATTTCAATGAACTCATAAGAAACAGAAACTTAAATTATTCACACTTGGCAAATTGGTGAGCAATCCCACACACCTCCTAGGCAAGTAATTTTGCCTCCTGCCCCCCCCCAATTAGCATACTCTCCTTCAAGGTACAGCTGCTCCAGTGGTATAGAGGGGCAAAGCTCTAACTATGGTCCAGCCAACCTGGGCTCAATTAGCAGCTCGATGACTAGTGGAGCAGCAGGGGAGGGGTGAGTGCTACTATCCTGGGGGCAATGCAGTCTTGAGGGCATTCCCCACATGATCCCTTGCATAGGCTGGGAATGTCTGAAGAACCTAGTGTAGTCCTAAAATGAACTAGGGTATGGACATTGACTGAGCTACTACAGAGGCAGGGTGATACATCACCACATCCCCATTGCATCCTTACCTTCCAGACAAAGACAAAGGATGGGGTATTGCATAAAAAATGGTGTGATGATTGGAGCCCCCCACACACACACACACACACACACACACACACACACACACACACACACACACATGTCATCATGTCATCCTTAAACTCTGCTTTGTCTCCAGCCCTTACAGAGAAAGTACGGGGGGGATGGAGAAGGCCGACAGACCTGGTGATAGACATGGGTCACTGGAAACATACTATCCTGCAAGGTCGTGGAACAATAGGAGAAGCTTGCATCCATCAAATGAAGCATGGACTGATTCACTGGATATGATCTAGGGTGATTCAGGATGAGAGATAACTCTTAAGATCCTCAATAATCAAAATGTTATTTTAAGAATACTGCCTAGTAGAAACATCATGCACATCTAGCATCTCATCTGGACTACTGCAGTACCCTTGACCTTGGGATAATGCACAGATACCAGCCATTTCTACAGCAGATACAAAATTCTGGGGCAAACATCTTGTCCAGTTAACCTCACCAGAACCATAGCTAGATTATACAGTGCCATACATATGCTGGATTATATAGTGTCCTATGCAGTTCCCCAAGCTGGCACCACTCCTCAACTCAAAGATGAGGATTATAAAAAAATGTTTTTCTCAAAGTTGAGGAACAGAGAAAAAAGTTCTGTGCTGTAACTGTGTCAGGCCACTTGCTACAAATGTTACAAGCAGCTTGCTACTATTAAATTACCACACACCAATAGCTTCACTGCTTCAGCCTTGAGTATAAATGCAATACAGCACTCCTCTTCTGTCAACATTTGCCTATCACACCACATGCACCTTGTGGCTTGTGCCACTGTCTCTTTTTCCTGCCCTGGTTATTCCACTGCACCTCACACCTGCCATATTAAGCCTGTGCTGAGTGACTTGCACTGGCTGCAGGTTGCTGCAGGATCTACGTTTAAAAATCATATTCTTACCTTACAAACCTTGCATAATCTGAATCATTATAATTTACAAGTTGGTAGTTCCCTATTACCATGGTACTGAGGGCTGAAGCCCTTACTGTAACCCAGATGACCTGAGTTTAACTAGCAGCTTAGGTGACAGAGGGAGCAGGTTGGGAGGATGGAAGTTAGTGGCTTCAGATAACTTCCACATTCTGGGATAAGGGATGCAACTGTAGTCTGCCATATGACAGACACTTAGTAGCACCTCTGGGCATTGCATTTGTGAAGATCAGGCCTACACAGCACAAGTTGCAGTAGCAGCACCCAGTCTGTAAACCTTGAATAGTATTCTCTTGGAGGTGAGCATATTTACACAGGTGAGCAGCTGGGCTATGAAGACCTGTCAGTCAGGGTTAGGAGCTCCATGAAAGGTCCACCTGACAGAATGACTGACCCACTCTCTACCACCTGAATCTCAACTCATAGAGGTCAGCCAGAATGAGTGGGCTTCAACTCTCAGCTCAGGGCGGGAATAGGCATAACCTTTAATCTGTTGCAGGAAATCTAGTGAGCTCATTGGATCCAGTTGATCTTGGATAGAAGTGGGGCTTCTCATGCTTGCTCTGTGCTCTTGGTGGACTCCCTCAGGGGGAATGAATGAACTGATTAGGCACTGATAGCAAGTGTCTTTGGATCAGTTGACAGGGTGGGAGAGTTTCTAGTGCTGTATTACCCAACAGGGTCCATCCAGTCATCAGGTGAGGCACTACTAACCATTCTAAGAACTCATCTTAAGATATTTTTCAAGTTTTCATTTGCTTATCTTGCCTTAATCAATCAGAATTGTCTGCCTTTCGTGATTATGTCATGCAATACTGAGCCTTCATTTATAAGGTCCCTTAAATATTATCTTTTTAGAAGGGTCTTTCTGAATCTGCTTAGTTTTGTTTTTTTTACTTTTCAGGGTTCATTTCATTAAGCTAGTTGTTTATTGTCTCAAAAAATCTGATGTTGTTTTAATCTGCTATTTTTACACTGCTGGATGTTTTAC
>NC_056725.1:1929532768-1929645268 GCF_019279795.1 Protopterus annectens | reverse complement strand
TGGTATATATTGGACAGGCATAAAGTAGGGTGGAGATAAGGTGGGAATTTGTTATTGAAATCTTTGCTGCTTTGGTGAGAAGTTGCTTATTTCTGTATAACGCTCCTAGTTTTTTGTGGACTTTTTTATAGTCATGGATATGTGAATGTCAAATTTTAGTTTATTGTCTATTTCCACTCCTAGCAATTTGGTGTGTTCAGTTGGGTATATAGTGGTGTTGTCTTTTGCTGTGATGTTAAAGTGAGAGTTGTTTTGAGTATGTTTGGTGGGTTGGAAGATGAGTAGTTTAGTTTTGTTTGGGTTGAGTATTAATTGGGCATCGGATAACCAAGTTTCAACAGAGGAAAAGGCTTCCTGTGTGACTTTTTGCAGTTTGGGTAGGGACTGGGCTGAGCAGATGATGGTTGAGTCATCTGCATATTGTATGAGTGTGCCATGTTTGGTGGCAGAGGCTAGATTATTGGTGAAAACAGAGAAGAGTAGGGGTTCAAGGATGGATCCTTGGAGAACCCCTATGGAGACAGGTAGTTGGGGAGATATGTCCTTCTACCATACAATGGATTGTTGGCGGTCACACAGGTAACTCTGAAACCAGTTTGGTGACTGATTCTGAGAAGGACAGGTTATTGAGGACAGAGATAAGTTGTTTGTGTGGGACCATGTCAAATGCTTTAGATAGGTCTAGGAAAGTAGAAGAGGAGAGATAGCCATTGTTTTTATGCTGAAGGATAGTGTTAGTAAAGGAGAGTAAGGCAGTGGTGGTGCTATGGTTTGGTTGGAAACCATGCTGAGTATTGGAAAGGAGGTTGTTAGTAAGGAGGTAGTCTGAGACCTGAGAGTGTATGCATCTCTCTAGTATTTTAGAGAGTGGAGAGAGAATAGCTATGGGGCGGTAATTGGTTAGTTCTGTGGAGGGGCTGCCTTTGTGGAGGGGAATTATATGTGATACTTTCCACAGTGTGGGAACGTAACTTTCTGACAGAGATCAGTTAATCAAGATGGATACTGGGTAGGCCAGAGCATCAGCTGCGATTTGTAGGTATTCACTTGGGAGGTTGTCTGCTGCTAATTTGGTGGGCTTAAGTTTAGTTAAGAGATTTTTTATGTTGGAGGTAGGTACAGGAGAAAAGGAGAAGGCAGTGAGGAGATTACTAGTTGAAGGTGTGGGTTGAAGGGGAGGGGGGTTGTGTTGTTTAGCTAGTGATAGTATGGTTTGTGTGAAGTGTGTGTTGAATGAGGTAGCAATATTTTCTGAGGAGTGAGGGATGTTAGGAGGAGGGGTACTGACTTTACCTGGGTGGAGGATGGAGTTTATGGAGGACCAGAATTGTTTGGGGCTGTGTTGGAAGGAGTCTAGGGCAGACTGGTAGTACTGGAATTTGTCCTATTTTATTAGCTTTTTGACTCTATTGCGTAGTTCTAGGAATTTCTGTCTAGTTGAGGGGGTTTTGGTTTTGCGCCAGTGCTCCAAGGCTTTATCCCTGTTTTTCATTTCTGACTTAGTGGTTTTCTGTAGCCATGGGGAGGGTTGTGCTTTGATTCTGGAAAGTCTTATGGAGGCATGGTAATTAAGGATGCTCAGGAAGGTAGTATTAAAAAATTCAACTGCATCATCAAGACTGAGGTACTTTAGAGGATGCCAGTTACATTTTTTGAGGGATGAGATGAATGTGAGTGGGTTAAAGTTTAGTTTTTTACGTATTTGACAGTAGATGACAGGTTTAGCTTGGTATAGGTATTTTTTGAGTAGGAATGTTGGGGAGTGATCAATGAGGCTATCTGATAAGCAGCCTGTTATATATGACTGGGGGCTCTTACTGACTAGTATCCAATCCAGGGTAGTGTGCTTGCTGGAGTTTTTATTTATCCTGGTTGGCGACTGGACTAGTTGGGTGAAGCCATGAAGGTTTACATGATGGGTTGGATGGTTGCCAGAACATGACTGCCAGTCAATATTGAAATCACATAAAATTATAGTTTCTTGGGGGAGATGGTGGGTAGACCACCTGAGGAGGTTTTCTAGTGGAGGGATGTTTTGAATATTTGAATATAAACCAGCACTTTCAGTGAATGTTCCTGTCTCCCACATTGGGTTTCACACCATTCACCTCAATAAAATGTAGGTCTCTCAGTTATAAACATAAAAATGAAAACAGGAGTAATAAATGGCAAACAAAGATTAATTTCCCCACTGCAGGACATCCTAGACTAACAACCTTGGCATCATTTTGACCCAGCATCCAGCACCGCAATGTGGGACTCTGTAAAGGTGCCACTCCCTTTGAGAGAGGCCAGGAACTCCTCTATCTTCATGAAAGGAATACTCAGTGATCTACCTTCTGTTGCCCTATGTTTCTGCACCAGAAGATGTGCGCTTTGTTAGGTACCACATATCACATCAGTAGCATTGTGGCACAGCATTTCATAACAGTGGTTCTGACCACCAGCCACATTAATGTAGTCACAAAGTCTTCCTAGACATAGTCCAGGTAGGGCTGATCATCTGTGTGCAGGCCATAGGGCCGTCATCCATAAAGACAGAGGGCCAGAAGCTGCACCTCATTTCTATATCCAAGAACTTGGACTTACATGTGAATGATGTCCCAGCAAACACAGCAGTGTATGTATGTGTTTTTTTTTAATTGCAATCATTTTATTCCAAAAACAGAAATTACAACAGAATGTATAAACAGTAAAGCCAGTTCAAAATACAACAAATGACCTGTTTTTAGGCATTGCTCTGTTGATATTGAATATAATGGAATTAACAGTTTTTTTCTTGTATGGCTGTTACAAATCCTACCACCACCACTGTCCTCTTTGGCCATATAACTTTTTGTTTAGGTCCCTAAGAGTTATACATCTGTTTGAACACTCTAAGTGATGTCAGGTACCTATGTTTAGTGAGCACATGTCCCCCACAAAACAATCACATACCATTCCAACTGACCAGGTACACATAACTGCCCCTCTCACTGTTGCAAATAGTTATATACTGAGATGTGTTCAATGCAAACAACAGCAAAATATATTAAATTGTGCTCTGAGTATGTGATAATGGGTATGTCTCCCATTAAGCTTAATCCTGCAACCCTGCACTAGCTGTACCTTGTAATCCCTCTCTCGATACACCTATCGGAATGCACTTAGAAGTTCTGAGTAACATATATTTTATTGTCAGTAGGAGGAACAGCAGATAAAAGCAGACTTTCTACAAATTAATACACTTGTAAAAAGTACCACTTACCTTGTACAAAGAGATATATTTTTGCTGAAATGATGTTTTGAAATTCTCCTTTTACAGGCCTCAGACTATGAGTTCTAAAGATCTCTCCTATGATATGGTAAGAATTTCTACCTGCCATTGTGCTTATATCATGAAGATTCACCTGGCTGAGCATGATGATTATGCTAATCAACGCTCATCTCATTACAGTTTGTGAATCACTTAATTAATGTGATGAACACACATGCTAACAATTGTGGTCAGGTCTTCCCGATATTGTGCACACTCCTGCTTACCTGCAGGAAGCATGAAAGAGGCCTATTCCAGGCCATGCCTTGGGGGAGACTGTAATTTCACATTTAAGCATCTGTACATGGAGTCAGTGTAGTACCTGATTTATTTCTTAACACCTTTATTAAATTATCATATATTTATATAAAATAAAACAAACTATATTAACACATTCCCAGTTGCAAATATTATACATCACATATATTATTTTGTATCATCAATCCAACATTACATGCATTGATCAATTTCTGCCTTCTCTTAAACCTCACTCCTCCCCGAAAACATACCTCTGCATGTATTGTTCCCACAATTTCTATTTTTTGCTATGTAATTTGCTGCTACATTTTTGATAAAGATCCCACTTGCAGTTATTTTATCTCTGTTGCAATATTCAGTACTTCAAATACAGTTGGTTTAGACTTTGATTTCCATTTTCTGTAATTGGTTTTTAGGCAACCACCAGAATTAAACTTCACAAGAGCTCACTACAGCTAGGAAATTTAGATCCAGTATCCCAGCACAAAAATAAATAAATAAATACATACTTTCCTTAGTTATACCTATCTGTTCACTCAATATTTCTGACAGAGTACTCTTGTAGGGAATTTTTAAACTCTGCTCATTACACTCCCAAAACTTATGTTCCCAGTTTCCTCTTTTTTCCTCATCACACCTCCAACATTTGCCATCTACCCAAGGAAAAAAATGTTGAAGTCTGCTTGGGGTATAAAAATACATATGCAAACACTTCCAATCAAAAATCATACACCTTCTAGACTTTGTTGCATATTTGGGAGCCATACATATGTCCTCGCATTGTTTCCTTGTGAATTGCTTATCCAGTCTCTCTTCCCAATATTTTCTAACTTACTCTGATTAATTCCTATAGTTGCTCTGCAATGTTTTTATATGCCCTATTAATTATCCATTTTTAGCAGCAGCTTCTGTTCTAGATTCATCTAAAAACTCTACCAGAGTAGGTCTTTCACTTAGGATTCACTATCCTTTTTTTCTGCCTATAATCTGATATCAATCCCTGATAGGGGAGGCCGTCTTTGGTCTGCAGTCCGAATGTCTTCTTAGCCTCTTCCCATTCTGTTACCTTCGCTAGTTATTTGATCCCAATACCTTAAATCCTTTGCCAGTTTTCTCCAGTAAACTCCAGCCTCCTTTTGCCTATTCTGTGTACCTCTAAACGCAGTCATACCTATGAACAAAATCTATTTTCTCTATTCTTGTGTTAGCTTAGTTCTTAGGGTACTTAAGCAATAATCTATGACTGTGTGTGGGTATATCATCATTTACCCACGGTTGGCATGGTTTGATCATGAGAGCAAAGCCCAAGTGATTAAACAAAGCCAGACTTAGGTAAATCCTGATATACCAACACCCAGGAGTAGATTATTGCTATTATACAATGACATTATTTAAAAAAAGAAATTGCTTACTTTTCTTAAATAATGTTTTTGTATAAGGGCGCTGAAGTGTTCCTCTACTTTTTTCTTTCTTTACTGATGTACTCAGCATGCGTATGGGACTTGTGCCCCCACGCTTGCACAGTACATCAGTGCAGTGCAGGAAAAGCAACAAGGAAAGGAGAAACTTCATTGCTGTTTTTTGTTTTTCTGTCTTGATTTTACAAAGGACAGCTAAGAAACAGAAGTAAAATCAGGCAAGTTTCTGTTTATTTTTGAGAATGTACCTGATTCTTCTTCTGTTTTGCTTTGTCCCCCAGTATATTCCATTAGAAAATCTGGCTGCTCAATGGTACTTCAGCAGATGGACTTTATTCTATTGGTATATGCTAGATTTCAGCATGCTCATTTTTGAATATAAATGAGCCATCATTGTATAATTTCTGCTACTTTATGAATATAATATTTCATAGGGTTATTATATTTTCCTTAAGGATCTGCATCCAAAATCACACTCTCTCCTTAATTCTTGAAATTCACCCACTTCATCATCATCTCTTTCCACTTTGAATTACAGATTTCAGCTTTTTATGTATATGAGCCTTAACTGTGTAGCTCCAAAATATCCCTAATCCTTAACCACATTGTTCTATTGTAAGGATCAGCTTATCCCACTTGACCCTTGCCCTTTTCCTTTCTTAGATAAAATCCTTCAACTCTTTATTAATTACTAACCATAACTTCTCATCTGGTTCATAAAAATATGTCTGGTCTGTATAATAATCTAAAGGGACTAAAAATATTTTCACTGTATTTTGCTATCCATATTGAAAAAAAAGAGCTTCCAGTTTCTCAATTTTTATATTACCTTCTGTTTAGTCTCTTCCCACATATCCTTAGCTGCCATAACAGAATCTTTTAAATCCATTCTCCTGAATACTACATTTTGTGTCCCCATAAATATGGGTATTGTTGAACCAATCCATGTGTGAATACAGAGTTTTCAGCTATAGCCTTGGTTTTGTTTTGATTAATTTTATATACTGAAAAGACATAAACTGTGTCCCAGAATGTTCCACAACACTGAGATTTCCTTTTCTGGTTTTATCAGTTACAAAAAAATATTGTCTGCAAATTAAGCCAGCTTTTCTTGATTGCCATAGTAATCGTATCCTTGAACTTTTGAGTCCCTTATTTTCTTTGCGAGTGGCTCTAAATGTAATGCAAATAACAAAGGGAAAAGAGGACACCCCTACCTGGTTCCTCTGTTCAGACACAACATATCAGAGAGGAAACCTCCCACTTTATTTTTTTGCTTCCAATCCCAAATATATCCAACTAATTGACCTTATTATTATAGCAGGGAATGCAATGCTTCCATTCCCTACTCATAAAATCCCAGCTTACTGTGCTAAATGCTTACTGTGCTAAATGCTTTCTCTGCATCAAGACCTACCAACAACAGCAGTATTTTCTTATATTCTGCTTCCCACTGGATCATCATCGTTCTATTAATGTTGTCAAAGGTTTGCCTGCCCTCCACAAAACCACATTGATCCATATCTATCAATTTTAGCAAACCCTTGCCATACTTTTAGCTATTATGGACATAAACACCTTATAATCATGGTTTAAAATTGAAATGGGCCTGTATAAAGCTGAGTCTGTTGGGTCCTTACCGTCTTTAGGTATTACAGCCATCATATGTTTTTCTAGGATATTGGTGTTTCCCCGCTTTTTAAAATACTGTTAAACAAAACCTTCCAGATCTTTATCTCTTACTTCCCTCCCAGCTTCCAATCTTCCACATGAATACTATCTGTTTCTGGAGACTTTCCTGCAGATTGATTATACGTCACTTTTTATCTCATATCCTCTTGTATTAACTGTTAATTGCTGAGCTTCATCTACTTCTAACCTTGGCATACATAAGTCTTCCATAACTATTTCCATTTGTGCTCTTTCTTGATTTACACATTTCTCTGCTTTATATAAATTTTCATAAAATTTCCAAAATAAATTTTAATACCTCTGCAGGTTCTCTTTTCTTGTTACAGGCTCCCTAAATTTAGCAATAACCCATTCTATTTTCTGTTACCTAAGTTGTTGTGCTAAATGATTTTGTGCTCTTGGCTTATTATCATCAAAAACAGTTGCTTAACAGCAATCTTTCTAAGCTCATGCATGTAGTGCCTTATTTCTTAACAGCATAAATAGTGACAGATGTTTGTTGTCATGTTTCACACCTTAAAGTGCCATTGTGAACCCCAATAATACAGTACCTGTTATTTTCTGAGTTTGCCAAGCAATGTAAAAATGAGATGCCCAATGATGGCCATCATTGCATGACAGATGCAACATGTGAGACCTGATTAAGGTGTCATTTTTCACTGAGCTCCTTCAAGATGAAACATCATAGCTGGAGAAGAAGAGGGTAGTGTTCCTTTTAGATCACACAGATTGTGTGTGAAGGAGATAAAAATCTTTCTCTACCTCCTCCATAAGGATTACAGCCAGAAGATTCTATCAGAGGCCTATAAAGGACTGAATCCTGGAATAGTTCAGCTCAGGGTGTGACCATTGCCACTGACATCCGACACACAGGAGAACACTGCCTTCACAATTACAGTGATATGAGGTCCTGTAATCCTGACCTCCTATGCCAGTGGGAGGATGAAATTAAGCACCAGTCACCTCCCCCTTACCTAAGTATAACTTATCTTAGCTGCACATATAACTTGCCACGCATGCCAACCACAAATATTACACAATGCTCTTTTTATCTCTATAGTCCATGAAGACAATCTAGTGAACAGGCAGCTGCACAGGAGAAGATTGGAGCACCGTGGTCAGTATATATGCTTCAGTCTGTCTTGCTTGTATATTGACAGTAGCAGTACTCATTCACAAACAGTATACATTTCAGACATTACTGCCTGTTCTTTCTAACTAGCAGTATGACCATTTAATGTTGTAGTGTGTTTGAGCATGCCTTTTGTCATACACATGAACAAATGGGTCAGAATGTTAAGGTTGTGCTCCCACATTGTGAGCACGCCAGTGAGTTCAATCATAGGATCATAGGAAGTTACTAGGCTAATGGCCCTAGGGCCCTTACAAGCCTAGCCAAGTTCTTATCCTTATTTCCATGATGAGCACCTATTGCCCTTGTCCAAGAGGGACAAAGGTGGAACCCCCGAGGTGAATTTATAGTCATCCACCCAACTGTACAGATTGCGTTTGAAGGGGGCCAAAAAGGTGCTCTGTTTGACATGAAGTGGAAGTCTGTTCCAAAGGCGTGGTTATCTCTGGGAGACAAATCCATCCCTCCAGCAAGTTTTATTAAGGTTAAGGTCTTTAGAGTGAGTAACATGTGTACCATTTGACTTTGGTATATGAAGCATTTCCAATAACGCAGGGTCAGATATTTCCTTATATGCAAGGGAGAGATCACCTCTGAGTAGTCTGTATGAAACAGAATAAAGCAACAGTGATTTCAGACAATCCCCAAAGGACAGATGGTGAAGACCTTGAATTTTTCTTGTGAGGAACCTTTGTGGTTTCTCCAGTTGCTGTAGGTGCTTAGAAAGGTACATACCAAAAGGGGCATTGTACTTAATTATTGGCCTGATGAGCGAAGAGTACGGGGAAGTAATAACTCCTTTTTTTCTGGAGGCAATGCCCTTACTTATGAGATGAGCAATATAGAATGCCCTTCTTACCACTGTGGAGACATGGTGGTCAAAGGTATGGTTGCTGTCAACTGTGTGTGCCCAGGTCTCTCAACACTGAGTGCATACTTAAGGTGTTTCTATTGATGTGGTAGTTACCAGGAACATTGCTTTTACTGAAAGGAATGACAATTAATTTTTTTGCATTAAATTTAAGGCCATGACTTTGGCACCAATCATTTGTTTGCTGAAGACTCTCATGTAGGATGTTGACATAATTTCGAGATTCTATGACCACTCCCAGTTTGCAGTCATCAGCAAACATTGTCAGCCAAAGACCTTTAGTTTTTGCTTGTACTTTGATGAAATGGATTCCAAACAGTAGAAGTCCCAGGACTAATCCCTGTGGAGCACCACTGGTTACAGGTCTGCTGTTGGAGGTGGATTCCCCTATTTTGACTGTATGAGTTCTGTCAGTGAGCCAGTTAGCAACCCATCAAATGATATAAGGGCTAACACCTGCTCGGTTGAGTTTGTCAGTGATGCCTGAGTGGAGAATAGTGTCAAATGCCTTGATTAAGTCCAGGTAGGCTGTATGCACAGATTTCCCCTCGTCCAGGGCTTTGGTGACTGTCTCGAAGAAGTCCGCCAGGATTAACAGGCATGATTCCCCTTTGACAAATCTAAACTATGTAGGGTCAAGTGTTTGGAGATTACCTGTATCTTTGTTGATAAGGTCCATGATTATTTGCTCCATGGCCTTGCAGATAAGGCTAGTCAGGCTAATCAGTCTATAGTTCCTGGAGTCAGTAGAAGAACCACCTTTGTGCAAGGAAATAACAGTGGTTGTTTTCCATTCGGCTGGTATGAAGCCGGTGCTTAGACTATGATTGAAAAAAGTACCCAATGGTGTTGCTAATTCATGTTGGGGCCCATGTAGGACACAGCCTGGGATGTTATCAGGTCCCATAGGTGTTGCATTTTTGGCCTTAGAGAGGGCATTTATGACCTCCTCTTTAGAGATACAAGGTAGAGGACAGGTTGTAGAGATGTCATGGGGTACGTGTGGAGGCGACAGGGGAGTTAACTTTCCACAGAACCTGTTGGCCAACAGGTTAGCTATGTCCACAGGTTCAGTATATGTGGCATCATTAACTACCAGTTCTGCACAAATCTGGGCCTTTCCTTTTAGGTTATGGATGTAACTATAGAATGCCTTGTGATTGTCCTTTGCTGAGGAAGCTAATTTGGACTCGTAGTTTGCTTTGCAGGACTTCACAAGAAATCTTATTTGCTTGTTTAAGCTGAGGAGGGAATGTTTTCAGTTTAGGAGGGCTTGCTCATTCCTTCTAAGTCTTAGATAGCAATTTTTTTCTTATTGTAAAGCCTGTTAATAGCAGTTGTCCAACAGACAGTTTCCTCTTCCTTGAGGAGCTTGCTTTGGTCCTATCAGGTATGGCCAAGTCAATGCAGTTATGCAGGTGGTTGTATAAATCTTTGGTGTAGAGCTCGGCATAGTTGCCAGTTCCATCTGAGGTAGGAGGTGCAGTGAAGCTATTTACATAATCCTGTATTAGGTTATAATCTGCTTTGGAGAAGTTTTTTAGTTTAGTTGCTGCTGGGGTGGGATTAGGTGTGATAGTTACTTCGAATGAGACTGATTTGTGGTCAGATCTCACCAGGGAGGACCTCATAGTGAGGGTGCTACAGTGGTCCCCCATATTGGTGAGCACCAGATCCAGGATGTTGGCACCCCACACACACACACACACACACACACACACACACACACACACACACACAAAGTTGTATTACCATGAAACATTTCAGTTTATTTTTTGTCTCAATATACCAACTACAGCATTAAATGAAGAAAATATGCATGATCAACATTTTGGTTGTGTGAACATCTTTGTCAATAATTTCCTTTGCTTATAAAATGTGAGTAAAATGCTATGTTTGATCAATATGGCTTTTTTTGTATTATGTACATCAGACATCATTACTGCATTTCAGTCTAGCAATACCTGTTGGTTTGTCCAAGTAGCTCCTTTTGTTAATTGTCTGTCAGGCTGCAGGTGACAATGGCTTTTGTTTCAGGTCCCTCTATCATTTGTATATGCTAACAGACTTTAAATTAAGAAGTGCTTTTTGACCCTATAAATATATTAATTTTACATACATTTATTTTGTTCATTGTTTTTTTCTCTCCGTTCATGTTACTATTACATGCAGCAGGATTATAACCTACACACATCCCTTTGGCAATGTCTGTCAACACCCCCCCCCCAAAGTTGGTAGCTGTAGTGCCACCATCAGAAACACCAAACACATCTGGGTCCCAGACTGCCAGTCACCTCCGCACCTCCTGCCCTACCTGCATCATCCACTTCAGGTAGCCTGACATTAGTGGTTGAGAGAGTTGTACCCACCAGTAGCAATGCCAGTAAAGGTGACACCTTTGTCACCCATTAACAGCCTGCAGACAGTGTTGGCAAGGCATCAGAATCATAGGGAGCACCCACCCACTTTTACAGCTGTAAGTTGAGAGGCTTCAACAATTTATAAAAAAAATAACTTTTTCACTCCGAGGTAGTGGCGTATTCTCCTTTAAGGAGGACCACACATCCATTGCACACACACACGTCAACGAGGATGTAAACACAGTCCACACTTCTTGCAGACTTTAAACTAGCTATTTCATTGAAAGAGATGGTAAGAGTGTGTGTGTGTGTGTGTGTGTGTGTGTGTGTGTGTATGAAAGAGAGAGCAGGTGAAGGTAGGTGTATGTGTATGTGTATGTGTATGTGTATGTGTATGTGTATGTGTATGTGTATGTGTATGTGAGAGAGACAGAGCAGATGAAGGTAGGAGTGGGTGTGGTGCTGTGTGAGAGCAGGTGAAGGTAGGTGTGCATGAGTGTCTGTCTGTGTGTTGCTGTGTGAGAGCAGAGGGAAGGTAGGTGTGTGTGTGTGTGTGTGTGTGTGTGTGTGTGTGTGTGTGTGTGTGTGTGTGTGTGTGTGTGTGTGTGTGTGTGTGTGTTTGTGTGTGTGTGTGTGTGTGTGTGTGTGTGTGTGTGTGTGTGTGTGTGTGTGTGTGTGTGTGTGTGTGTGTGTGTGTGTGTGTGTGTGTGTGTGTGTGTGTGTGTGTGTGTGTGTGTGTGTGTGTGTGTGTGCGTGTGTGTGCGTGTGTGTGCGTGTGTGTGTGTGTGTGTGTGTCAAATAACCTGGTCAGGCTTGACCCTGTAGCTTGGTTACAGGAGGAAAGAGTCTAAACCCTCTACACTGACTACGAGACTGCTAAAGGAATTGTGAGCTTCACTGTAAACAAGAGCGTGAGTCCTCTGCACCAACTACCAGACAGCTGATGGAATTGTGAGCATCAGTGGAGACAAGAGCCTGAATCCTTTACATTGACTACCAGATTGCTGAATAAATTGTCAGCTTCTGTAGAGGCAAGAGCCTGAATCCACTACACTGACTACCAGACTGCTGACAGAACTGTGAGTTTGAGTTTCAGTACATTTTCAGGCAATTATGAGTTTCGGTGCATTTTCAGGGATTATGAGTTTCAAGTCATTTTCATGGAAGTTTATTGTTGCTCTGATGTTTTCAATGTGCAACTAAATGTTTTGTTTATCAAATTGCTGTTACCATGTTGTAGAATTTGAAAGCAGAGTTAGCAGCATAATCGCCTTTGGTGTAGAAGGCTATGGATTCTACTCCTACACTATGTAGATGGAACTCTGATATTGCAGTGTCTTTGATTGCTAATTATTTGGTGCATTTTAAGGTGGGACAGGGATTCTACACTCCTGAGGGTGTCTTCCTTTGTATGAGATGCCTAGTAACCATGAACTTGTTGTTCATTTGTTAGTCATTCCCTATTGCAATATTACAAGTTTACCAATTTTTTGTAATGTTGTTTGTCTTGTCAGCTTTTCCCGATTAGGGGTCGCCACAGCGGAACTCCAGTCCGCTAATGATTGGCAGTCGATTTTTATGGTGCCAAGTTGCCAGCCCAATGCCCAACCTTCAGCGAAGGCACACCCATTCACGCATGTCTTTCGGAGGCCACTCGACACTGGGGAGGACATGCAGACTCCACACAGCAGGCACTCCCTGCACACTAACTGAGAATCGAACGGGAGAACCTCTTGCTGTGAGGAAACAATGCAACCGCTGTACCACCGTGGCTTACAATTTTTCAAGGGCAGCCGGCACTGAATTTGTAGATGAAACATTGAAATGTAAAGTTGTTTGCCAGTAGCAACCTCTTCATTAGTTACAGATCTCTTTATTGTGGAATTATTCAGATGACTTTTACTTCTGCAGAGATTGTGTTTATTGAGTGATATTGGTGGATTGTAATGACAAATGTTTGAGTGGCCTTTTATGGTTGAAATTTTATGAAGTGGGTAGTTTTGTCATAACTGGTTCACAATTTTGTTTCATTGCTTACTAGAAGAATGTTCAAAACTACAAATGTAAAACACATTGTAACAAATATGTCATGTAAAAAACACACCTTCCTTAATAGAAACTTCAGTCCACCAGGAAAACTGCAATAAAATGTAAAACACTTGTAGTGCAATAAAATGTAAAACACTTGTGGTGCAAAACACATAAAAAGAAGACAGAAAATAAAATAAAATTTCCCCTGTTTTATTCCATTGATGTGAGACTATATAAAAATATAATTGAGAAGCACTGGGAAATTTTGATGACAAAGAGATTAGTTCCTTACTGGAACCTAGACCAAGTTTTGAACATAAGAATATGCACTCTTTAAAGAGAATACTCTGTTATTTTAAGAATGAAAATATAAGGAAAAGGGATGGACAGACTTGTCCATGTGGGAGATGTTCCATGTGTAAATATATAAATAACAGTAATACGTTTTTACATCCTGACACAGGCAGGGAATATGTATTTAACATTTCAGCTACATGTGCTTCAGAACACATTATTTATTTAGCCCAATGTTCAGTATGTTTTTGTTTCTATGTGGGAAAAACGGACAGAGCCCTTAGAGATCATATCAAGAAACACATGCACCAGATACAGAAAAAAAGTGATGTTAGTGCATTATCTAAACATGTTAGAGTGAATGACAGTACACACAATTTTACTTTTTTGGTTATTGATAAAATATATGGCAACATCAGAATGGGGGACATTAGAAACAGGACAGAACAGCTTGAGGCAAAATGGATTATAAGACTGAAAGCAGATTCTGGGCATGGGTTAAATGACAGGATACCCATAAGACCAAAACTTAAAGCAAGACCATTGAATAAATGAAATGTTAAGTCATTTTATGACATGCTTACTTACATCAAGTATTAGAGATTTTTAACAGTATATGTTTATATTTGAGCACATTTTTATGTCTGTATATTTATATGTGCATTTCTTATATATGTAGCCTTTATACATGTGCTTTTTATGTGTATGTTATGCATTATACTTTTTAGAATCATGTTTTCACAGTGAAGGACTGAATATTTTTACTTAAAGAAGGATGTTTCTTTAAGATGATTGTGACTTAGTTAGTTCAAGGTATATAAGATACATAGCAGACAGCATGCATTTGTATTCGAAGAAGCAGAAGTTATCTGTGAAAGGGCTTATTTGTCTGTGGTTGAATAAAGAAGAGTTTTTTACACTGGAACTACCTGTCATTTTTTGGACTACAATTGTTTTACATTACATTGTAACAAATTGTGCTGTATTATACAATGTATGATGAAAGGAGATACTGCCAGCACAGTTAGCTGGAATTTTGTAAGTAATTATATGTCATTTATGAATATCAAATTGGTTTATACAAGATGTTTATGTTACAAATGTATTAGAACTGTGGATCATATAAGATGCTGGTGTTACAAATGTATTAGAACTGTATGTCATGTGTATAGCAAACTGATTTGTACAGATATTTGTAAAGTGCTTGGGTTTGAAATGTATCCACAATGTGCCTTATGGGAGAGAACAGAAATGTATGTGTACTATTGTAATTGCTTAAATGTATATGTTTTAACAGAGGAAACAGGAGGGTTAACCTCAGTCCAGCAAACTTTAGAAAAATATCTGAAATTAAATCACTTTATAAGCTAGGCTATAAAGATGCTATCTCACAGGTTTCAAGGTAGCCAGAGACACAAAGCCTGTACTAGGAAGCTTTCTGTATTGTCTCTGAGGTGAACTAATTACTACTCTGGAAGCGTGGAGGAATACAATAGTTTTATGACTTCCAGCACCTGCCCAAGATCTGAGCAAAAGCCCTTGTATGTGTATTTTTACAGGTAGTTGCTAAGTCTTGCCAGCTTTCAGAAATGGGGGTTTTGCATGGAAACTAGAAGTCAGATGACAGGAAGTGATGTAATTCTGCAAATTATGCTGGAAGTAATATTTTAGATATTATTTTGGGAAGTCTCTTAGAGAGACTGAGCATTCTGTATTCTGTCCTGGGCCTGAAACAACAAAAAGGACCACTCACCACATCATCTGCCTTGATCTATTATAGGTTCATAGGTTCATAGGTGTGTACTAGGCTAATGGCCTTGAAGCCTTTACAAGCCTATCTCATAGAAGTGCCTTGTCATCATGCCACCTGACATTAGTTCCCAGTGTCTCTATCAGGTAGGGCCACTGGAGTGATCCCCAGAGTGAACTTTCTATTTCCCCTCCACTCATCAAGATTTCTCTTGAAGAGGGCCATTGAGGTGTTCCACTTGACATGTATGGGAAGTCTATTCCAGAGCATGGGCAGTCTTTGTGTTATGAACCTGTCCCTCCAGCATGGTCTGTTGATTGTGGTAATGAGGTTGAGGTCTCTGGAGTGTGTGGTGCGGAGGGATTGGGATTTTTTTAGATGTAGAATTTCTAACAGAGCTGGGTCAGGCATGGCTTTGTAAGTCAAGCAGAGATCACCTCTTAGTAGACGATATGAGACAGAGAATAGATGGAGTTTTTTTGAGTTTGTCTTTGTAGGGCATGTGTTTAAGGCCTATAATCCTCTTTGTGAGATACTTCTGTGGCCTTTCCAGCTGTTGCATGTATCTACTGAGATACATTCCAAATGGGGCATTATACTCGATGATTGGCCTAATGAGGGAAGAGTAGAGAAAGATGATGACATCTATCTTCCTGGATGCAAAACCCTTGGTAATGAGCTGGGCCACATAGAAGGACTTTCTGACCACAGTGGCAATGTTTTGCTCGAAGGAGAGGTTGCTGTCAACCTGTGTCCCCAAATCTCTTATAACACCTTCAGTGTTCAGTAGGCTCCCACTGATGGGGTAATTAGTGGGAACTGAGTTTTTCCCAAAGAGGATAACAACGCATTTTTTGGCATTAAGCTTAAGGCCATGGTTTTGACACCAGTCATTGGTCTTAGAGAGGCCTTTTGGTAGGATGTCTCCATCACTTGGGGAGTTAATAATGGCTCCCAGCGTGCAGTTGTCTGTGAACTTGGTCAGCCAGAGACCCTCTGTGTTTGCCTGGACTTCTGAGAAGTAGATGCAAAACAGGAGAGGACCCAGGATCGATTTCTGTGGGACTCCACTTGTGACTGGTCGCCAGTCTGATTTGGAGTCCACTACTTTCATACTGCGGGTTCTATCGGTGAGCCAATTTGCAACCCACCTAGTAATATAGGGGTTTATGCCTAGTTTGGTGAGTTTATCAATAATTTCTGAGTGTGGAATGGCCAGATTGAGTAGGCTGTATGAACTGACTTGCCCTCATCCACAGCTCTGGTGACTGACTCAAAGAAGTCAGCCAGGTTGAGCAGGCATGATCTACCTTTCATAAAACCAAATAGTGTTGGATCCAGAGTTTGGAGATTCCCTGTATCCTTGTTAATTAGGTCCGTGATGATGCACTCCATAGCCTTACATATGAGACTTGTCAGGCTAATGGGATGAAAATGTCCAGAGTCTGTAGTCGCTCCCCCTTTATGGAGAGGGATGACTGTAGCAGTGTGCTATTCAGTAGGGACAAAGCCTGAGGTGATGCTGTGATTGAACAGGACACACAGATGTGGTGCCAGTTCACTTTGTAGTTCATGTAGAACACTTAGACTATAGTAATTCTCTTAGATTTAGTCAGGAATATAGTGAAGCTTAGTCTAGATATTGGTTTTCTTTATTTGTCTGAGCCTGTCCTGCAATGTTATTTTAAATGTTTCCTGTGATTTGAACTCTGATGTCACTGTGAATATATATTTAGTATTGTGTTGTTCTTTTATTATTTACTATTAAATATATTTAAACCTTTCATTGTGGCTGATCTTTGTAAAAATATTTAAGTTTTGAGAGTACTTGCATATTTATTTGTGACACTGGGTGGGCCACTCCTAATAGCCTTGTTCCTGGTCAAACTACCATTTGTATTAGATATTACACAGTAAAATTGGACACCTTTTGTTAAGGGCCTTAAAGTAGCTGGTGAGGGGTTCTGGTGGCAGTGGTAACTACCTTATAGTCTGGGCAAAAGGAGGCATAGCTATTAAACCTGTCCCAGCCTTTCTCATGTGTGTGTGTGTGTGTGTGTGTGTGTGTGTGTGTGTGTGTGTGTGTGTGTGTGTGTGTGTGTGTGTGCAAATCAAATCTCAAAGAATGTGTGTGTCAGCTACTTTGGCAGAGACACTAAGCACTGGTTGGACAGAGAGAGTGTTGGAGGACTTGGCTTGGAACCCTGGCTAAGGACTCAGTTCTATAGTTGTGCCAGTGGGGAGACTTTTGGAGGATCTGTAGAAAGATAGAAACTAGCCCTGGACTGACTGTGGTCTCTGTGTGCTCTTAAGGGAAATTGAACTTAATGCAAAGAGTTGCATCTGGAAATACTTTGTGTGTGCCTGTTATCCTCCCAGTGAATGTTCCCCACAGGTGCCAGTGGTGAGGATTGAGGCTCCTTGATTACTGGTCCAGTGGTGGGCTGTCACACAAGGAAAATAATTTAATACAGGAAGGTGGATAGAAGAACTCATATATGTATGCATGACCCTAAAATGTGTGCAAGGAGCATATTGTTTGAAAACAACCCAAAGGTAAACTTAGTCCTCCACTGGCCAGATGCATTTTCTTTTAATGTGGGTTTTCATGCCATTTCAATGAATGTGAGTTTCAAGGGCAGAGAATTTTACTGTTCATGCTAAGTCTGTTCTCATTGTGAGACTGTATCGTATGATTAGAAAATGGTAATAAGTGTCTGTGCTATTTTATTTCAATATCTGTCATCATTGTAAAAGTAAATAAAAAAACAGCATGCACACTGATGAGTTTGAACAGTGTTTATGGTAACTGGGGAGAAATAGCCAAGTAATGAAACACTGGAATGGCTGGGTAATGGGTTTCTGCAGGGAGGGTAGGGGGTTGCTGCAGGAGAGGCTGTTCTGGGAGGGGCCCAATCTGTTAGCCTGCTTAGGGCCCCATTTGAACATGATACAGCTCTAATATTTTGCACTATTTACTATAAACTATTGGAAGTTGGAATGAAACAACGAAGTGTCAGTTGTAAAAAATAATAAGGACTTTCACTCTATGTTTGGCAATAAAGGAACAAAAGCGCTTATTATTTTTTACAACTGACACTTTGTTGTTTCATTCCAACTTCTGATAGTTTATGGTTTCGCAGTTATTTACTGTTAATTAATAATGGTCATATTGGTGAACATGCCAGTGCAGTTTGGTGGATTGTGGACCTCAACTGAAGTGGCAGCAGCCTACCCAGGTACATTCTGGACGGTCATTTATGACGTAATAGAAGTAAAAATAATAATGACGATGATGATGGTGATAAAACAAGATTTAATGAAGGCAAGAAAACTAGAATAACTTTGACTTGGCTGTTATTGTGTTTTCATAAGAAGTTAATAACGTTTCTTTCTTGCCTTAAATCTTCTTTTTTTTCTCATTTTTTTTTTGTTACTGCAAGTTGGCCCCAGTTTTGTTAGATTTTTAAAATCATGCAAGAAGCATTGATTTATTTAAATGTACAAAAAATACTGTGTGAATTTTATTCTGCTTACAAACACGTTATTAAAGCTTCTTGCCTGACTTTAAACCTTCAGTTAAGTTATTTATAATTACTGTTATTTTTCATGTTGTCCAGTTTTTGTTGCACTTCTGTTTTATTTAATTGAGCAAATGAAAAAAATACAGAAGGTTGATCTTGAAAGTGGTAAACAATTTTTGCTCACATTTCTTATTTATACCTCAAAACCTCATAGCTCGAGGGATAAAGCCAAAAATGTAATTGGTCAGGAAAAAGGTCAAAGGTCCAGAATCAGGGATAGATTTTAGTTTAGCATTGTTCTTATATGCTTATTTGCTAGAATAATAGGTTTTGTATTAGCATGCATTTTCTGAAGGACATGACATCTAAAAGTCTGCAACTCAAATGTCTATCATTATTTAAGTTTTACAATCCTCATAAATTTGCCAGAAAACCACAAATTGTATGAGGAACAGACCAAAAAAATGACAAAAATCAGGGACAAATAAACATATGCTCTGATCTCTCAACCTCTTAGGCCAAGAATCAGGGAGAAAGAGTGTGAAATACTCTCTTGTCACCAAAGCAATGGATGAAGGTAAACAGCTCACACCACATTACCTTGACCTTGCCAAGCCTTATAACACAATATCTCTACTCAGTTATAGTAGAAAAACTGAATAAACTGGCAATAAGCCCTTACATCACTAGCTGGGCTGCCAACTGGGCCAGAGGAGGCAGGAGATCAAAATAAGGGAGGCCACATCTAGAAAGAGACTAGTCACCAATGGAGTACCCCAGGGTTTGGTGCTGAGACTTTTCCTGTTTGGCATCTAACTCTCAGAAGTAAAAGCAAATACCAAAGGGTTTTAGCCAACTAAGTTTGAGATAAATGCAAGCTAGGAGCAGTTGTTGAATCCCCAAATGACAGCCATCATACAGAAAGGTTTATCCCAAACAATAACTGGTGCCAGAATCATGTATTGAAACTAAACTCCAAAAATACAATATTTCATCTTTTGGGAAGTCATCTACCCCAGGGAACTACCAAACTGACAATACCCCACTGAGACTTGACCTAATTGTTTGTCATTATCGATTTTGTGTGTACAGTGACCTAACTTTCAATCAACATGTGTCCAGTGTCATAAGAAAGCCTTTCTGTATTGCACAGCTTATTAACAAATTGATTGCAACTAGCTCTAGAGATGTTATTGTCTCCCTTTACGAAGCCCTCGTTAGGTCAATCATTTTGTATAAGGCCCACTTTGGCATGTATCTGTCCAGACACATGCAACAACTGGAATTCCTATAGAGATACCTTACTAAAAGCCCCCCAAAAGGAGAGATATCTATACAAACATCTCCAACACCCAGGTGAGAACTGCTCTCACAGCATCCATGGGACGGATGGTGTTCAATGAGGAATTAAACCTGTTTAATCATCTGCAAAGCCATGGAGAGGATCATAATGGAACTCATAAATAAAGACATAGGGAACTTGCAGACTTTGGATCCAACCCAGTTTGGCTTTGTCAAAGGCATCATGCCTTTTTAAACTTGGTTGACTTTTGAGACAGTCACCAAGGCCATTGATGACAGTCCATACAGCCTACCTTGACCTGGAGGTATCATCGAAAAACTCATCAGCTTGAATGTAAACCCATACATCACAAGATGGGTTGCAAACTGGCTAGTGACAGAACCCACAGGGTCAGAGTTGCTGGAAGTACAAGCAAACACAGGAGGGTTATGGCTGACAAAGTTGACACAGCCTTCCTTCAGAAGGGCCTCACTCCAGAAGAGGATAACTGGTGCCGCCATGCTGGAAAAAATAAATGCCAAGAAATGCAAATGCCGCCGGAAAAACACAAAAACAAGGTTACTACATACCTATATAGGTGGCAATCCACAGAAGAACAGAAGAAGTCATCAGGGGGGGGGGAGGTTGGGTGACAGTAGCCTTCTTGACACACTTATGTTGCTAAAGTTAGTAGGAAAACCTTCTACATTGCCCACCTGATCATGAAGGGATTCCAACCCTGATTTGATTAATATGCTTCACCTCACCCAGAGACTCCCTATGCTGTGGAACAATGGCCTTGTTCAAAGGAAATCTTGAACCAATGGGGGGGGGATCGATATACCCCAAGGACTACTTCAGTGTCACTGCTCTTGACAGAGCAACAAAAAAATAATAGGCATTTTTTTTCAACTAAAGGGGGGTGGCGAAAGCCAAATAACTATGGGCTAGGCTTATAAATGCCCTTGGGCAGATAGCCTAGTACGAACCTATGAACCTATGAACCTATAAAAGGATACAAGTCCTAAACAATAGGTCTTGCATGGACCACCTCAAAGCCTTATCGCTATACTCAGTATCCTACAGAGTGCTAAGAGGTGACCTGTGTCTGGCATACAAGACATCCTCCAACCCAATACTGATGGACCTACTGAACATCAGCAAGTTAGATGGCATCAGAAATACTCAATCCATGTATCAATACAAAATGGCATGGAGAGACAGATATATATATCACAGAGGATACCACTGTTCTAGAACAGACTCTCCATTCAAGTAAAACAAAGCTCATCCCTGTAAACATTCAAATGTAGCCTGGATCTAAGCATGGGTAATAGAAAATGCATCCCAGGATTGCCCTTGTGGCATTAATGGATAGAGGCAGTTCCTAAATGTTGCATCCTTTACATGGGTCCCCTCAAATTATCTATGATATGATCATAGTTATTCTTACTAGGACTGCAATACAATTATCAGCCATGGGATGGGTAAGACCAATCAGGAAATTTTAATTCAAGCACCAAAAGGGAAATTGGCTAAGCTTAAAATGTCCCCCAAGTGAACCTGTGTTGTGGTAGTAAATAGTTTTAAAAAATTGGCCTTTTTAGATCATTAAGTGTCGCACTCACCCTCCGCCCACCCAGCCTTCAACAGCTTCCGGCACTTCTGATTGTGGGGAAAATTATCTACAGGAGATTGGATGCCAAAATCATCCAGATGAAGAGCCTCCTCTCATAACTTGTTGAAATAGGTCCCTGTCTAGCCAATATCTGCACCATCTAAGACAGGGCCTGGGGGTGACAGTACCAGGGTGGTGAGTAATGTCCCACTGGATCTCAGCTGGTAGTGCCTGAAGCTGCAAACACCCCATCCTGTCCCTAACCTGTCATTTCCCTTCCTTTTGCGTCCATTCCCACCCCTGTTGGTTTTTCAATCCTCCCTTCACCAGTGTCCTTCCTCTGTTTGTCTGATGTTTGCTTCACCATTATGATTCCCCTCTCTCATTATGTTACCTATCAGTTTTATCTGTCCTCTCCTGCTACCTAACTTAGTTGTCTTTTACCTTCCTTTTATATCCCTTACTTCCTTCCCCATGTTTCCTTCTTTTTATGCATGAAAAGTGGGAACCTGTCCCACAAAAAAAAAAAATTAGCCCACCTTCCCCACCTCCATCCTTACTTACTCACCTTCTGTTGTACATGCAGCTTGCTTCCTCTTTTATCTTTTTCCTGTACTCCCATTTCACTGTTGATGCTGACTGGTACTGCTCACAGTGATGCAGTCATTATCATGTACTGTGAATACTGGCCTCATCTGGCATCACATAAGCAAATAAGTTGAGCACCATTAAGCGTCAGTGTGTATAAACAGTACAATAGCACAGCTGAGGAGTTTACCATACTATTTCTGTAGCTCAGCTTGTAAATGAAGTGCTTTGTGCCATATAACTGGGGAGGGTTGGGGGTTTAAGTCCTCTCAGTGTTTGATGCAGTCTTTTTTATTCTTTCAGTCTGCAAATAATTATCAGTCACCTACTATATGCTTCACTGACAGCTTTAGTGAGACTGCGTCTATAGCTCAGCCTGTATATAAAGTGCTGTACACAGAGTAGTTGTGGAGGGTTCCCTCAGCCTTAAATGCATTTTGTCTTTAATTCTTTCATTCTATAAGTGTGTAAAAAATCACTTGCTATGTTCTCCACTTGTACCCTTAGTGTGACTGCTTCTACTGTTCAGTTTGTGAATGAAGTACTTTGCACAGTGTAAGTAGGGAAGGTTGAGGGTTAAAATGTATAAAAGTTGCATATAGGCATGTAATTGTTCCAGTAGGATGCTTGTTTCCTGACATTTGCATTATAGTCCAGGTACAATGGTCAGATTCTGCTGAAGTCATAACTGCTTTTGAACAATGCATTGGTATTTTTCCATACCTCACCCATTAACTGTTGTTTTATATTTTTTATTATGTTACCTAACATTGACATTTGTGTGTTTCATACCCCAGAAGCTATCATTTTCTACATCCCTGATTATATCATCACCTCCATTTGCAGTATTGTATATGTTTATTTCAGTAACCTTACTACTTCCCGTTCCCCCCTACCTTAATTATATTTTCCTAACTACTTTCTGCAGGTTATCTTCTCTGCATATATGCATCATTTGGGTCAAAACATAGATCAGCACACAAGCCTCATGATCATATAGGGCAGCTACATAACTTCTTTCTGATGCTGTAGCTGTGCAAGTGGGATTGTGCAGAGTATCCTCGAGGTTCACTCTCGACAAGCAGGTACTACTGCTGTGTGTACTTCCCTGCAGCACCCTTAATCCTACATGATTTTCTTGCATGCCCCTGATGTGGCCATAATAAGGGCCTTTCTTGAGTTGCTTAAAACTCATACTTTCTTGCATTTATTACTGAGTATTGAGAATGGCATGTGCAGTAAACAGGTCTGGCCACAATCACAGCTGCAATTTTTCTGAATCCCTAACACACACACACACACACACACACACACACACACACACACACACACACACACACACACACACATATGTATGCTGAAAACTGAAAGCTGAATATGGAGGTGTTGCAAAAGTATATACATTATATATTATATAGTATTCATTATAATTATATACTACTTAACGAATGACTTTTATAGTCTTTGCGAGTAACTTTGATAACAGTATTTACAAAAAGTCTGTTAAAAACAAGAAGTTATGCTTAACTTATTGCAGGTTGCACCGTATTTTCACAGATGTTCTAGAAGTATATTCCTGAAATTTTTGTCTGAATGGCAGCTTCTAATGTTATTAGGAAGAGAGTCTGATAGTTTAGTGCCCAAAAGAAATGTGTGCTCAGTAGGGGTTAAGTTATTCTTGACTGTTTGCAATACTGTTGAATTGCATAGGTGGGAGTGCATGGCAGTCTTTGAAGCATCACTATCTTCTGAAGAAAGCTATAGCTAGCAAAAGATTAACATATCATAAGGAAACAAGGGTTACATAGAGGTTCACTCTCTGACAAAAACATTATACATTGATTCCTCCCCATCAGCTTGTACCACAGTACCTGGCACAATTAACACATCCTGAACTTCTCCCTCATTACAGTTCAGTCATACCTCTCAGTTTTTCATGTTTTCACAGAATATCCAGATTTCTGCCTCATACTTTTTGCTTGTTCCTCACAAATTTTTTTTTTCTGAGAAATCACTGAGGATTGAAGTCACTAAATAATGACATATATTTGCAGCCATGGTGGTGCAGCGGTAGCATTGTTGCCTCACAGCAAGAGGTTCTCCTGTTTGATTCTCGGCTGGAGTGCCTTCTGTGTGGAGTCTGCATGTCCTCCCCACGGTTGAGTGGCGTTCAAAAGACATGCATGAATGGGTGTGCCTTTGCTGAAGGTTGGGCTTCGGGCTGGCAACTCAGCACCATAAAAATCTACTGCCAATCATTAGCAGGCCAGAGTTCCACTGTGGTGACCCCTAACCAGGAAAAGACAAAAAAAATGGAGTTTTAAACTTCATAATCTTCAGAAAATGCATGTTAACACAAATCATGTTACTCTAGCAACTTTGTCAGTTTACAACAGCAGCATTTAAAATTCTGTCCCCGTTTGTGGGCCTTTGTCTCCCATTAGTTTAAGTTTTGTCCAGATCTTGCAATAAGAGGTAAAGAGGTATGAGTTCAATCCTTAACGCATACATGCAGCATTTTTTGAGCTCCTGCAACACAAGATCCTCATGCAGTTCCCTGAACAAGCATTACATTTGAATTCCCCTCAGTTTCTTTGTGATATGGACCCAACAAAGAGAGGTATCTTGAAATCTACCCCTTGCAGTGGAGTTCTTAACAATAATATCACATCCTGGACCTCCACCATTCCACTTTCAGCACAGTCTTAGTCAGTTTCTATCCAGAAGCTACTCTAGCAAAGTGGCAAGCATTATAATGAAACATTGTTTTGCATAAAGCACAAATCAGCATAAATGAGTAATTCATAAAGACATTTGCATTTCACTGTTGGTTTAATATTGCTGGAGTAATGTTTGAGTAATACACAGTGTGAATACTGCATACACTTGGGTTACCGCTGTAGTGTGCCACACGATGCATAACAGACAGACATCAGTGGGACAGACCTCTCACGTCATAATGTCAGCATGTGTCTCTGCCACCAAACCTCCCCATTTTGTCCTGCCCACTTCAGTACCCTAGAACCAGTACATACTTATTTACAGAGCCAAATAACTAAGCACAGGCCAAGATATTTTGTATTAGCCTGAAGCAAGTCTATACACAACTACAGATGGCATCTTCATGATTTGTAACCTAGCTCTGTTCTTGCAACTGCCCTGGATAGACCTCTAACTGCTCAACTCTACATCTCTAACTTTGTATCTCATTGCCCTCCCAATAAATCCTAACGGAGGCATCTGTCCTCTCCTTCTCTCAGGAGTCTCTTTTTCATCCCAAGCATGACAAATGACTTATATACATATGTACATACTCATACTGTGATATCTATTGTACATGTTTTGAGCTTGCTTGCAGACAAGCCTTTTTCTTTTGCAGTGTATATAAACTTTATGTTTTTTTGTAAGTCTTATATTACATGTAATTGCAACTCAAACTTGTAATTTTGCTTAAATGGAGCTTTTCTCCCCATTCAGGTAATAACGGCTCAAACAGCTTCAGGAGTGACAATCAGTGGCAAAAAAACTCCCAGGGAAGAAATACCACGAGGAAGAAACAGTATTGAAAGGCCACATAAGTACTGGAGGGATTTTTCACCTAGTTCAATCGATAGAACAATGGGCTTTGAAACTGTGCAAGTTTCCAATGACCTCAATTTATTGTACAGCACATGCTCAGAGTGTATTCTTGGACATGGGGACATATTCGCCAATAAAACAGATTTAAATAGCTCTAGTCTTGTTGTTGGACAACGGAATGGATTGGCTAACAGAACAAATATAAACATTTCTGATTTTAATTATGAAGGGCAACCTGTTAGTAAGTCTGGAGTCATTACTGTGAATGAATGTGATTGTTGTGTCAGCATTGAAAGTCAGTGTTGCAAATTCTGTGTCGAATATATATTAGCAATTGAATACAGTAATAGTTCAAACCTGGTTCATGATATATTTTCCAGTAAGTCTTCAGACAGTATTGAGCATTTCACACCTACTTTTAACATTGCAAAGTCTAACAACAATTTGTATGCATTTACTGATGTTTGTAACAAGTCATTCGATATGGATAATTCCATGTCTAGCTACTAATAGTGATTTTTCTCAATGATAAGGTAGCTTGTCCACAAGTCAGTTCTAGTTCTTTTTGTTTTTCCTTGGATGAAACAAATAGTGAATTTGATAAGGGTGATTTACCACAAGATTCTACTTTTTCAATGACTGCCTTATTTTGTGAATTTCATGGCGCTAGTGAAAATTGTATTTTTGGTAGCCAGTTCTCCAAGTTTAGTGTGGTTGATATTGACTCTGTAACGAATTTTGAATTATCACAAAATGATGTTTTGAACAAGGGGGATCCTAGGGACAAACTGACTACTAATGTACTGATACATGACTCTTCTGAATCCATGAACAATACAGCTGATAATATTGATATGGCTGTGGTTGAACCTGATTTATTGGCATTCAATACTATTGGGTCCATTTCTAGCTTAGCTATCGGTGTTGATAATAGTGTCACCCCCAATGATTTTGGTGATGTACCAAGTTGTATTCGAAACACTGACAATGATTTTTCTGTGTACAACTTCTCGAGCTCCAATATTACAACTGAGCATGTCAATGTGTTAAGTAAATGGTTGAGTTTTGTGCCTACTAAGGAGACCAATTTAGCTGATGTTTTAATTGACTTAAAATGGTTTACACATAAGCTTAACATGGCACTCTGTTTTAAATATGACTCTTAAAACACTATCCCACATTCTAATAAATCTCTCAAAAAAGCCAGTGCCTTTAACCCCCCCCCCTTAAATAGCTGATTATCTCTTTTTGAGAAAATGTGTGAACCAGAGATCCAGAGAATATTTTCTATAAAATCTACAAAATTGGATAGAAACTATAACTTATCCAATGAAGAAGAAATTTTGTTCAAAGAATTATGCAGCAACAAAACTATCAGGATAATGAAGCCGGATAAGGGTGGGGGAATAGTTGTAATGGACGTTAATGATTACAACAACTGTATGCATGAGCTGCTTTTCCCTGATACTTATGTACACATTTCTAAGAATGAGCTAAATATTGCTTACTCTAAAATTGACATTTGCCTTTATGACATGGTTATGCAGGGACAAATCAGCAGTGATACATATGACTACTTGCTCAACCAACATCCAATAGTAGCGGGTATCTTTGGGATACCCAAAATTCACAAAGATTTCCACAATAAACCACTGAGACCCATAGTGGATGCTGGTAGAAGCAAGACGTTCTATATAGCCAAATACATAGACAGCTTATTAAAACCATCAGTCATTGAAGTCTCACACATTTGTAAGGACTCTTGGGATTTTTGTCTAGGTTGGCAAAGCTTGAGTTTTTGAAAGACTGTATTTTGGTAACTATTTTGTATTCTGTCATTCCGTACAAGGAAGGTTTGGCTTGACTGGAAATTATTCCTTCTGACATAGGTTTCTTGGAGAGCAATGACATCAATATGGCCGGTACACTTATGGATTTGGTACTGAAAAATAATTTCCTTTATTTTGAAGGTCAATTGTTTAAACAGGTAAGCGGGCTAGCTATTGGGGCTTTTTGTGCCCCAAGCTTTGTCAACTTGGTTATGGCATATTGGGAGAAACATTTTGTACTCAATAGCCCCTTTGTCGAATGTTGGACATTCTACATTTAGTTCCTGGATGATATTTTATCATCTGGGCTGATTTTATCACTAAATTGAATGAATTCCTTGATTATATCAACAGTAGTATATCTTTCTTAAAATTCACCCATATGCTTGACCATGATTCAATGGCCTATTTGGATATAATGGTCACCAAAGACTACTCTAGAAATTGTTTTTGTTCCAATATCTTCCACAAAAAAACATTTTCCAACTCTTATCTTCACTTCAACAGTTGGCATCCACAATTCCAAAAAAGATCTGTGGTCAAGGGACAGTTGGTCAGACTAGTCCGTATGATGTCAGATGATTCCACTTTCTTTGTAGAAATAGATAAATTGGTTGGTATGCTTAGTAAAAGAGGGTACCTGCATGAGTTGTTGAACAGTATTACAGAAGAAGTTCTGGGAAAGAATGTTTTTTATAAACCATTATTACCTATTCCTCAATGTCCAGCTGATGGCCGATTGGTTGACAATGGTTTGTCCAACGATATACAGTCATCGGTTGCCCCATATGAACGTTCACTAATTGTCACTTTTTCTGTCAACATCTATGACATAGTGGATGTAGTGTGTAATTTTTGAACAATTTTTATGAGTATCAATGAAGGCAAAGAATTGTTTGGGGACAAGCCAAAGGTTGTGTTTAGAAAGGGTAGGTCCTTTAAGAACCTTCTTGAAATGAAACGTGATGTGAGTTGTACGAGTAGGCCCAAAGGCATGTACAAATGTAATCATTGTAATTATTGTCAGCATATTTTAATATAATAATATTAATAATAATAAAGCACAGGAAATTTTGGGTTAAGAGACATTTCAATTGTTTATCCAAGGGAGTGGTGTATGGAGCTCTTTGTCAGTGTTGTAGGGCATTCTACACTGGAAAGACTAGTCATAAGCTGAAAGAGAGAATTTATGAACATTTGAATGACATCAAGTAAGGGAAGAACACCAATGCTTTGTACAGGCATATTTCAGCATTTCCTGATCACCACTTCAAATTTGCTGTGATGGACTATATGGAACGGGACCCAAGGGGTTTCAGTATAGAAGAACATCTCAACTGAAAGGAATTGATCTGGATTTTAATGTGTGATGCCCTCAACCCCCCCCCCCCGGCCTTAATGATTGTTGTTCTATCACTCCCATCCTAAAATGTAAAAGTTTGGAGGGGTGACACAATGAAGTATTACTTTTAACGGTTTTATACAAAGACTGTTTCACTAAGCTGGTTTGGTAACTGTTTTTTGTACACAAACATTTTTATTTATTCATGTTTCAAACATATCATTCCCTGATTTTTCAGAATTTTAAGTTGTATTATTTGTATTCGTCATTTTTTATCACATGACCACTGGATTTTCCTTTATAGTGTGTGGTTTATGTGATTTCAGCAGTTCTGATGAAGTCCTGATGTAAGACGAAACTGCTTGACTGCTCTTCTTCTTCAATAAAATCTCTTGGGGGTTTGCCATTAGCCTGTGTGATTCCTCACTGGATTCATGCACTCCCTGGACCTCCACCAGTTTTTTTAGTTCATTTATCTAAGACATTTTATATTTATCTTTTTGTAACTTTTATGTTTGACACTTTGAGCTTGCTTGCAAACAAGCCTTTTTATTTTGCAGTGTATATAAACTTTATGTTTTTGTGTAAGTCTTTTATTACCCATAAGTGTAACTCAAACTTGTAATTTTGCTTAACTGGAGCTTTTCTCCCCAGGCCACCGCTGAAAAAGGACCTGTATCCAGTTAGACTTTCCCAGTAAACAAATGTTAAATAAATAAATAAAGAAATAAAAATATGTAGCTTGGTTCTATGGCACCCTGGACAATGCCCCTATTTGGTGCTCCATTTTATTTCCTCGAGTGATACTTAACTACACAGAGAGTAGCTAGGCCTTGTCTACTGATAACACACAAGGCCTGCAACACGTTAGAATTTTAAAATCAGAAAAGTAGTAAGGGAAGTAATCTATGTTTCATTTTTGTGTGTGTGTGTGTGTGTGTGTGTGTGTGTGTGTGTGTGTGTGTGTGTGTGTGTCTGCCAGTGGTGAAGTTGTCTAACTGATACAGCCATTTAAATCTGCTTTCTGTATTGCCACTTCTTGTTAATACACTTCATTTTCTGCTTTGAGTAAATCTATATTTTTATTTTCTGCTGGGAGTAATCTATTTGACCTGATTATATGGGCATCCTCAATTTAAGTGGTGGTTTGTCCTGCATGAGAGAGAGACAAATTACTGCAAGTCTTGGCTAACTTTTAGCACTTCAGCTTGAAATTTCACTTGTTTCTCATTGGTTATTTTGCTTTTTGGAGTGTTAATTAAGTACACAGAGTGTAGCTTGGCCTTCTCTAATGAAAAGGCTCAAGGCCTGCAACACGTACAAGTAGTGTTTGTCTCTCTGCTGAAATTTTAAAATGAGAAAAAAAGTGAGAGAAACAATCTAAATTTTGTGTGTGTGTGTGTGTGTGTGTGTGTGTGTGTGTGTGTGTGTGTGTGTGTGTGTGTGTGTGTGTGTGTGTGTGTGTGTGTGTGTGAGACTGGACTGAAGTTGCCTAACTCATATAGCCATTTACTGCTTTCTGTATAGCCTGTCCTTTTTTATGCATTTTATTTGCTATTTTGAGTAATCTGTTTGGCCTTGTGTTTTGGACATCATCGATTTAAGTGGTTGTTTGTTTTGTGCGAGAGGTAGACAAATTACTTACCCCCCCCCCCCCGCAAAAAATATTTTTTTCTTGTTTTTACTATTTACCGATTCCCCGTCTGAATTTTTGATAAATGATGAGCCAGTAAACAGTGCAGTGAAAACTCATAGGTAAATGTCTTAAAAGTAACCTATCTAAACCGCAAAGTCCTCCTAAATGTAATCTACGAAACAAGTACCCTAGGCCACCTCCCAAACACAGCTCAAGCAACACCCACCATGAAACTTGCATCTAAGAATCACAGTGTCGCGATTCAAAAGTCCATAAGGCAAACCTCCACACAATCCAACATCCAAATCACAGGTGACTCCTTAGTGAGATACATTGATGCACCACTCATCAGGCTGTGCAAGGAGAGGGTCATGGTCAGTTGCCTATGAGGTGCCAGATTTACCTCATCATGCAGGCACTCATGTCCTTACACCAAAAACACACATACAGCACAGTCTTAGGTTTAATATCATTAACTTGACTCACAGGTGGTTGAGTCCCCCTGCGTGAGTCCCACATTGCAAATATTGGAAGGTAAAAACTAACATTATTGATTGTCAAAACTTGCACCCCCTCTGGACCCATGGTAACACTTTTTCCTGGGTCGAAAGCAGTAGATAGTTTCAAGGTTCGGTGTTTGTGTCTGATATACTAGTACTTGGTATTCTGACTTACATGGAACATTGTTAAGCACTGGTCAACTCAGCCACTTGTGAGTCAAGTTAATGATAATAAGCCTGTTAGTACACGTGTATTTAAATAACTTGAGGCATACCTCCCTGATCTATATGACAAAATAAATGATGAATCATTCATAATATGTGACTGAGACAGTATGAACCTAGCCTTGAGAAGCATTTTACCATAACCAAGAATGATGCTGCAATATGAACAAAACAGTATTGACTTCAGCAACTGGCTTAGCTTCTGGTGTTATTCAAGGGGATCCAGTACATACATATATCAACCTGGGAAGAGATGGTAGACAGTCTTAACTTCTTCAGCAGGGATGGCCTGTGCCTGTCTCCCCAAGGCTTTCATGCGTATATTGGTTAATACCTTGTCCACCTGCTTCCAGCTTGACAAAACAGAATCTGGATAACATAAAAATACTACTGCTCAATGACAGAAGCCTCAGCAAAAAGCTCCACTCCCTTACATATCCTGGAATGCATCAATAAAGACATTGTCACAGACATGTGGTTCAAGACCATTGACAGCACCCCATCAGTGCAGGGTTTCAACACATATCATAGGATCATAGGATAATAGGAGGTTACTAGGCTAATGGCCCCATGGCCCTTACAAGCCTAGCTAAGTTCAACCCCGTGTTCCCAAGGGTGTCTGGTTCAAGCAGACACTAAAATCAGCACCTACTGCCCCTGTCCAAGAGGGGCACAGGTGGAACCCCCAGGGTAAATTTCTAGTTACCCATCCAATTGTCCAAACTGTGTTTAAATAGGGCCAACAAGGGGCTTTGTTTAACATGAATAGGAAGCTTGTTCCAAAGGTGGGGCAACCTCTGTGAGACAAATCTGTCTCTCCAGCAATTTCTGTTGATGTCACATACTAGGTTAAGGTCCTTTGAGCGAGTGACCCCTGTGCCATTTGACTTGCGTATGTGCAGCATTTCCATTAAAGCTGGGTCAGAGACTGCTCTATATGCAAGGCACAGGTTGCCTCTGAGCAGTCTGTATGACAGAGAGTAAAGTGACAATAATTTCAGTCTATCCACATAAGACACGTCTTGAAGACCCTGAATTTTCTTTGCAAGGAACATTTGTGGTCTCTCCAATTGTGACAGGTGTTTGGAAAGGAACATACCAAAGGGAGCATTGTATTCTATTATTGGCCTGATAAGGGAAGAGTACAGGGGAGTTATAACCTCTTTTTGTCTGGAGGCAATGCCCTTACTTATGAGATGAGCAATATAAAATACCCTTCTTTCCATTGTGGAGACATGGTCATCAAAGTTAAGGTTACTGTAAACCTGTGTGCCGAGATCACTTACCACTGTCTGTGTGCTTAAGTTATTGCTACTGATGTGGTAGTTTGCAGGAACATCACCTTTACCAAAGGAGATGATAATGCATTTTTTTGCATTAGGTTTAAAACCATGACTTTGGCACCAGTCATTAGTCTGCGTAAGACCTTCTTGCAGGATGATGACATCACTAGGGGTTTCAATGATAGCTCCAATTTGCAGTCATCAGCAAACTTTGTCAGCCACAGTCCTTTAGTTTTAGTCTGTACTTTGGAGAAGTAGATCCTGAACAGTAGGGGTCCCAAAACTGATCTCTGTGGAACACCACTGGTTACAGGATTACTGGAGGAGGTGGAGTCCCCTGTTTTGACCGTATGAGTTCTATCAATGAACCAGTTTGCAATCCACCTAACAATATATGGGTTGATATCCAGTTGGATGTGTTTATCAATGACGCCTGAGTGAGGGATTGTGTCAAAGGCCATGGCTAAGTCCAGGTAGGCTGTATGCATAGATTTGCCCTCATCTAGGGCTTTGGTGACTGTCTCAAAGAAGTCCACAAAGTTTAACAAGCATGATCTCCCCTTAACAAAGCCAAACTGGGTGGGATCATACATTTGGAGATTTCCTATAGCTTTGTTAATAAAGTCCATGATGATTTGTTCCATGGCCTTGCAGATAAGGCTGGTCAGGCTAATGGATCTATAGTTCCCGGGGTCCATGGATGCACCCCTATCATGTATTTAGGCTCACTACAGTAGTAGGTGAAGGCACTAAATGTGTCATTGTCTGTATATTTGTAAAACAAAACTACACCTGTAGACAAATGAGACAGGATAACAATCTGTAACTCCTCCATATCAGGCTTACCAGTGATAAAACCCCATATCACATCATAGCTAACTATAGGCCACCTTCTATGCCCCCTACCTCCTATCTGACAAGTATGGAGTCCCTGTGCTTTAGCCCAAACACCGTACTACTAGGGAACTGCAACTACCCCTCCCTCATTGGGGAGACTTGTATATCCCATAACATGTATGCCCAGAAACCTATGAACTTCATAAATACTAACTCTCTGGACCAGATAGTCTGCATCCCAACTAGGGGAGACAAAATTCTGGACTTGTTCCTCACCATTATGAGACAGCTCTGTTCCCAACCAGTTATAACTTCTTCCCTAGTCAAATTGGACCACAAATCAGTCACATTCACCATAAGACTGAAGGTGTAAGCATCTTCAAATACCTCAGTATATAGGGATTATGTAATCTACTAAAACTGAATCATGACCTGGCTAAAATTCAACGTCCCGTACCAATCTGATGACCCCACTGCATATGAGGATTCCTTTAGCACCAAATTCTATGCACATATGAATACCTGCATAGCTGCATCTGTCCCCCTCCAAAGTAAATACAATGCCAAGTTTAAAACTAAACCTCTATAGTGAAACCCAAATATAAACAGGCTCTACAATAAAAGAAAAAATGCTCATTGCTCACAGTAGCAAATGCAGCTCTCAAAATGTTAAAAATGCAAAAATGGAAGCAATAAACTCTGGTCCATGATCAAATCAACCAAAGCTAGATATGAAGTAAAAATAGCTAACCAGCCAAAATACAACAATAAAGTCTTCTTTAACCATGTTAGAAACATCAGAAATAATGACCAGCACTGCACAGAGCTGATCATAAATGATAATACATTCTCAGACCCTGAGAACTACTTGTCGATAAATCTAGCTCTGATTTCCCTCCCTCTCTTCCCACTACATTCCCAGATCCCATACTGACATCTAACCCCTCCCCCAAACCTCCCACAAACATGCCCACAAAGCACTCTCCAGGATAAGAACACTGAGTCTATGCAGCCTGATAACATACCAGGCTGCCTGCTGACCAGCCTAAAACAAGACCTGTCAAACCCCCTAAAGAAGCTATCTGATATCAACCTCCCAACCATGCTGGGTAAACAGAGGACAGCACTAGTCATTCCCCTACACAAAAGTGGGGTGTCAATAGGAGTCTATATTATATCCTCAAACTGAATTTGCTGAACTGCATCTACATTGGAAATGCAGTTCAGTGAACTGATAATAGTGAAATCACGGTACAGTGAGGATTGGAAAATTTGCCCTTTCCTCACTGTAGTGCGATCTCAGAGTTGGTATATATAATTAGCGGGGGGGGGGCATATAGGTAATCTGCAAACTTTTGGCCAAAGCCAGTTTGTTTTTTGTCAAGGACAGATTCTGCCTAGTCAACCTGGTTGACTTCTTCAAAAAGGTTACTGAAGTAATGGATAAGGAAAAACTGGTACATGCCACATTTCTAAATCTTGCAAAGGCATTTAGCATCATACCACACCACATGCAGGCATTATTGATAAACTCTCCCAGATAAATGTTAATCCCTATATAACTCATTGGATAGCACATTGTCTGACAAACAAGACCTAGAAAATTAGGGTCAAAAGGCCTGTCACTAGTGGTGTACCTCAGGGTTCAGTGCTCATACCTCTACTGTTTTTACTTCTCAGAGATCAAAGCTAATGTTAAGGGTTTGTGGCTGACCAAGTCTGCAGGTGACTGTAAACTTGATGCCATCATAAACACTCAAGAAGACACCAAGATCCTCCAAAATGGCCTTTCCCAAATAAATATCTGGTGTCATAACCATGGAGTAAAACCAATAGCCAAATATATATATAATAGTCTCCTGTGGCAAGCATGACATCCCAAGTAACTATCATATCAACAACACACCCCTGAAAATCAATCCAGTAGCTAGGGGCCTGGGAATCCTCATGCACAACAAGCTGTCTTTCGATCATCATGTATCCACTATTGTAAGAAAGTCAGTTTTCATTGCAAAGCTTATTTGGAAGGGTATGACATCTAGGTCAAGGGATGTGATCATTCCATTGCATTCAGCACTTATTAGGCAATTCATTGAGTATAATGCCCCCCTTTGGTATGTACCCATCCAAACAATTAACTTGAATGACCACAATATTTTTTCATCAAGAAAATCAAATGTGTAAATCATAAAAGCTACCTTGGTGACCTTTTTTGGAGTCATAAAAACTACACTATCTCAAAGAATTGTCCCTCTTCTCAGCATCATACAAGCTACTAAGGGTAATCTGTGCCTCATGTGCAGAGCCTCAACAGACCCCGTCCTCTCAGTTCTATACATCCACAAGCCCACTGGTGGCATAAACACCCACTCAAGAGATATTAATCTCTTCTACAACATAAACAGAGCATGCTGAAGGGCTAGATGTGTATCACAGAGAATACCAGTTATTTGGAATTGTCTCCTCTCCATATAAAACAAAGTGCGTCCCTTACTCTAATCAAAACGTAATCTGGATGAATGGATGTGAAACTGTAAATTCATCCCACTTTAGCACCCTTGTTCCTTATAGATAGCTGTAACATGTACATGTTCTGCCCATCTGTAGGTTATTTGTAGTTAAATTGCAAGGACTAAAGATTTAATTGGAATACAAGGCTAGGTTTCAAATGATCTTCACCATACCTGTCAACCTTTTAGAGCAATAAATCTGGCCAAAGCCAAAAATAACGAGGGGGACAGAGGCCCAAAAATAGGGACAGATTTTAAATATTGCTTCTATAAGCTTAGATAGTTGCTAGAATAACAGGTTTTGCATTATTATGAATTTTCTGAAGGATGTAAAGTCTGAAACTCAAATGTCTATCATTATTTATTATTATTTAATGACTTCAATCTTCAATCATTTGCCAGAAAACCACAACTTTTATGAAGAACAGACCAAAAATATGAAGCAAAAACCTGAACATTCTGCAAAAATCTGGACAGTTGACAGGTATGATCTTCATGGATCAATATACAAGTAATTACCGATGAACCTATGAAATTAATTTGAGGACCAAAAGAAAAAAGCATCAAAAAGCCTCTCAGATCCATTCAGTGTATCATATGAACTGTACCATGGAGCTCCTTGCTACATTTTAACAAAACTTCTTGTTACATTTTCAGAAAGAGCCCAAAACTGTTACAAACTCCTTTACTAAATTGTAGTACATTCACAAGCTCCATTGAATGACATGTAAGCAGCTATAACTGGTTCACAGACATACAAGTAGTAGTACTGCTGAGACCTATTCTGTGGACAAATCAGGAAGCAGTCAACACCTCAAATAAAGCACTCACTGTACAACCTAAACATTTGTACCTGAAACAATAGCCTTTTTCACCCCACTCTAGGTCAGATATACTATGCATTTAAACGTGGAAATCTGAGAGGGCTGTTGGAAATGAATTCCAGGAAGGGATTGGATGCATTACTGACCTCAGTATAAGTCTAGATATCTGATATTTATTTAACAGTGTATTGCTGTTTACACAGATAAAATTTTGCCTGGCATTCAATAAAATAAGATTCTGAATTATGCATTAAAACTTTGCCATACTTCCTTGTGTCCATTTTTACCGCAGTTCTTGCTGTATAATGAAACAAGGTTGTTTTTCTCAACCCCTTCCAGGTCCATTCAAAATTTTCATCACATTAAAATGTTGTATTACAAAATAAAACCTAGATGACATATTTAATTGTTTTTTTAATTATTCATTTTCCTCATAAATATTCATGATTTACCATACTTAAAGGAAATGTAATTATGTATATTGTTGGTTAGCCATACGATATAGTGCAGCACCTTGTTTTATTTCCACTGCTTATTTGTTGTTTTGCTCACTAATTAGCCAGACAAATTAATCAGTCTTTATAGACTCTTTTAGTCAGAGCCCAGGATCAAGACAAAATTAGAAAATGCAAACAAAACCTTCACACACAACTTTAACTGCAAGCAACAGCAAAACAATTTACAGAAGACAAATGGAAACTTCAAAGCTACAAGCCAAATTACTTGAGTTTAAAGAACATAACAATAGAATAGTTTTATCTAAGTTAATACTAACATCATGGAAGCATAACATAGCAAGATGTGAATGATTAATCTTTACGGGGTTACTGATGGGTGATAACACCTCCTCATCAATAAATATATGAATTTACAACAACCCTGTCATGTAGTATTGTTGTTATAAAATGACATTATTTAACGAAAGAAAGAAATATCACATCTTGTAACTAATATTATTACATAATCCCGTCTCCTCTGGCTTCAGGCCTCTTTGCTCTGAGATGAATCACTTTAAGACTGACTTCTGATACACTGCATACATGCATGCCTGTGAACATGGTATTACATTTTGCATTACCTGGTTTAGTACAGTTTGTGCCATATTCCTGAGACTATTCCCATGTTAAAAGGCTGTCAGAATTTAATGTCATAAAATCTCCAGGTCTGTGGTACAGATGGATAAAGCCCTGACTATGACTTAGCTGACCTGACTTTGGGTTCTGGAACAAGTGTGCAGCAGAGGGTGGGAGTCAATGTCTGATGCTGGCTCACCCATCTTATAGGAAATAAGTGCTGATAGTTTCAATTAGGTAATCACCGCCATTCCAGCAGAGGCTTACATTGCACCAAAAAATCTAGGCCTCAGGTATGAGCTTAGTTTGATGCTCTCAAGCCATAACAGTGGTCCTCATTCACATATGGGTGGAAGCGCACTCATGCATGGGAAGAGTGGAGGACACCGTGCATTGACATGGGTGCTCAAGTAAAGTAGCAGGGACAGTATTACGGCACTAATGAAAATTTCTTCATTTCTGGGGTGTCTATAAGGGCACAAACCACCCCCATCATTGACTGGATGATGACAATTCTGGTCAGCTTTTGCCTCTACACTGAGGCTACTTTGTACAGGGGAACAAAAAATGTGAAGCCATGCAGGGAAGGCTTAACAGTTAGAAGGCATGGAGGCATAAAGTATACAGAAAAAATGTAATGCCCTACAGGGGAGTGTAATAATTAAACATGGAAGCTTTAGCAATGGACTACTGTGCTTTAGAGAACTGAGTCCATGTTTTATGGTTGTTGCATGGTGGGATAGACTCTGATACTTCACTACACTGAACAGGACAAAGCAATCTTTTGAAAATGAATGACTGAAGAGAGGGAAGGGATGTTCTTTAAACATTTTTTTGTACAGGCTTCATATATTATTTTAAGCATTAATGAAGCCCTCAATTTGCATTTGCTGTTTTGTTATGACTAAACATGCTAGTGCATTTCACCTTTTTTTTTGTGGTAGCAACATTGATTGTTAGTAACTATTAGACTATGTGGTGGTATATACTGATTTTTAGTCCCCTTTACTAAAAGTCCAAAGTAAATGAATATGACATCCTAAGATTTTCTTCATTTTATAAGCTAAGCTAAGCAGACATGAACACATACTGAATGTAATGTGGGCTGTATTATCTGTCCAGCTACTGTAGCAGATAAAAAGTCTGTGTGTTGGTACAGAGGCCTGAATTCATGTCCTACTGTTGGAGTAGGTACACAGTGACTGAATGAGGTGACAAGAGAAACAGGTTGCAAATGGAGGGAATTTTTCATTTATTAAGAATTTGCTAAGTATCAATAATAAATGGACTAAAAGAAGTGTCTCAGCAATTGATACAATAGTTGGAAGACATCCTCCCTGAAAGATAGCTTAGTAAAACAGATCAAAGTGAAATCTGTGGTATAAGACATGGAATATGAGGCTGTATGCTATAGTGTTTTTACATGCTGGACTGATGAATTTAAAGAAGGTCTAAAAGTCATGTTTACAGTTAGTGGAGTCTAGCTTAATGACATGAATCCATTAGTAAAAGCTTAAGAGCCACTGTGCATTCAGAAGGTAGTATGCTGGAACACTTTATGACAGTAAGGGATAATTTTCATATCTCTCACCATGCTTTCATAAGGAAAGTTTGTATATTTTCCATGTTTCTGTTATGGTTAAGACCTCTTTCTAACTCACATAATATATTTGTTGGGGTATCTCATCTAGGTCAGTGGATGGCCTTGTCCATCTGTAAACCTCCTTTATTAGACTCATTATAGAGTACAGCGCCCCTTTTGGTATGTACCTCACAAGACATCTACAACAACTGGAAGGGCCGCAGAAATACCTCACAAAGAAGATTACCAGCTTCAAACAGATGCCCTACGCAGACCGTCTCAAAAAACTCCAGCTTTACTCTGTCGCATATCGCCTACTCAGAGGCAATCTCTGCCTAACATACAAAGCTATGTCAAACCCAGAGCTGTTGGACATGCTCCACATAAAGAAATCCCAATCCCTCTGAGCTACACGCTCTAGGGACCTAAACCTTGTCACCACAATAAACAGAACATGCTGGAGGGATAGATTCCTGTCCCAGACACCTCCCATACTCTGGAACAAACTACATATCTATATCCAACAAAGCTCCTCATTAGCACTCTTCAAGAAAAATCTTGATGATTGGATGGAAGATAGGAAATTCACCCCGGGGATCACTTCTGCGGATCTGCTCGACAGGGGCACAGGAAAATAATTTTCTTGGGTGGCGAAAGCCAGGGTACCTTTTTGGCTATGCTTATATAGGCCCTAGGGCCAATAGCCTAGTACCTACCTATGAACTTATGAACCTGTGATTGACTACAGTGCGCCCTTTAGAATGTACCTAAGTATCTTGTACAACTTGAAAAGTCCAGAAGATTTCTTACCAAAAAAGTCTTTGGTTTAAGTTACTCAGGCTACCCTGACTGGGTAAAATCCCTTTCCTGCTGTTCCATCTTATACAGGCTCTTTAGAGCTGACCTTTACTTAATGTTTTGTGCTACAGAAGACCTTCTGCTTTTTGGCCTTTTCCATCCTCATAGAACAAACAGTCTAACAAACACCTAATTTGGAAATCCAAACTTCCTTTGTAAGATCAACAACACCTGCTGACAAAGATGGAGCTAGGGTGGATTGAAGGGGGCAGCTGCCCTGGGTACCACTTGTTAGGGGATGCAATCAGCAGATGTAGATGGGGAGGCAGTGCATAATATTCAGAAATTAATATGGATGCTATATTTACAGTCAGGGCTGAAGTGCTTCACACCTTCATGTGTGGTATTTAACTATAGCAAGCTATTTGTTACATTTGCCCAATCATACACATATATTGTTACATCTTTGGAGGAAGTATTCTTGGTCTTGTTAGCACATTCATCACATGAACCTTAGAGATAATTGGGGAAGTAAAGGATTAGGACATTTCAGGACTTTGAAGAGAAGTCTCTGGATTAAACTGACACTAAAGTTCTTTGCAGGGATACTAGCTGTATCTGTTGGGTTAGAATAGGAAACATCATTATGAATACATTCAGAGCAATGTAATGTATTGTCTTTTGGTTTTCTTACACAGCTAAAGAAGGATGTACAGTTGTCTGTGGTTTCAGGAGCCAGTTTAAGATCATGGGCTCCTTGTGTGGATCTGATGGACCTGATAGTGTTTTCTCTTTTTTTTTTTTTGCAATGCTTTTGATATTATTCTTGACAAGAGGAGGATTGGATCTACTAAATAGTTGAAGGAGTTTCTTTCCATTTTTTAAAAACACCTTTTATTGAATTGGCACCGCGGTGGTGCAGCGTTTAGCATTGCTACCTCACAGCAAGAGGTTCTCTGGTTCGATCCTCAGCAGGGGGGCCTTCTGTGCGGAGTCTGCATGTCCTCCTTGTGGTCGCGTGGGTTTCCTCTGGGTGCTCTGGTTTCCTCCCACATCCCAAAGACACACTGCAGGTGGACTGGACACTCTAAATTGGCCCTAGGTGTGAGTGTGTGCATGTGTGTGCCTTCTGTGGAAGGTTAGGCTCCGGGCTGGCAACTCGGCACTGTAAAAGTCCACTGCCAATCATGAGCGGACAGGTGATCCACTGTGGCGACCCCTAACTGGGAAAAACTGAAAGAAGAAGAAGACTAATGCACTGGGCACCAGCATACTTGAGTACAGCTCTGTCTGCTGACATGATAATACCTTCCCCACCTTTGGAATGGAATTCATCTGCACATCAAGCAAAGTACCTCCCTGACTGCCTTCAAAGCCAGCCATGACAATTGGCTGGGTGACCATAAAATTATTCCTGGTACTAGCACAAATGATCTGTCCAGTGGAAACTAGTCTACTTCTGTCACTATCATAGCCAGGTGAAGATGGATGCTGATGAAGTTGTAACTACAGGACTGTACTGCTCATTGTTTTCATCTCCAAACAAAGACTGCTCCTGATCAGTCCCTGGGATTAATGATGTGCCACTTTGCACCCTCTGAGTAGTCTGCAACTCCACCCTAATGGGGCACTGTACCACTCCTCATGGCAGTGCCCCATGTGTTTCACTTTTATGGGGGGTTTTCTTGCATGAAAGACAAAGCACTGCACAGTGCATTCTAGAAGTTGTAGTCTTCTTGTTCCCTAGTCTCAAGGGCAATAGCTAATACTGGTGTGGAGGAAGACTACACTTCCCTGGCTACATTGCATTATTAGAATATCAACTTCTCTACTTGCATGATATTTCATTCATGGGGAGACAGTCGGTGTATGGGGTGAGCTGAAATCAGTGAGAAATGACTGAGAGTGAGACAAGTTACTTAGTGCTTTGTTGAGCAAGTAAATCATGGTTTCCAAAAATTAAAAAAAGTACTGCTGGGCTTTAGCACTTAAAGTGAAGTTAACTTATTCAGATTCCATTTTGTAAATACCAGGTCAGTATCATATGGTGTGGTCAGCTGGTGAATGGCTACTTCACTTCTGCCTTGTCACCCTTGATTGTAAAGCAAGCTCATTGTGCTAGATCAAATATCAATCTGAACTGCAATTGCAAATCACTGTCTCCAGACTGCAATGCAGGCAGCTGCAGTAGTTTATTATTACAAAAATACAGACAGGCATATTGGCTTACATATTTGCACAAGCCATTCCATTGCAGACGTGTCCATGAACAGAAATTTGCATATACATCCCAATGGAAAACAATATGTTGCAATAAGCAATGATGAGACACTGGGAAAGATGTGCTTGATACAGTTAATCCTTCCTCTTTCAGGCATCTGTCAGCAAATCTAATTCTTTCCCACTTCGGATTTCTGGAATCTGGCATCACAGCCCTGCTGTAGCAGTAAAAATATTGACTAACTCATCTGTGGAACTAAGATCTGCCTTTGAGGTGATTAGTATTTAGGCTTAGGTCCAAATAAACTGCAAAGTCAGCATATATTTTGACAAGGAAAAGCTGCCCAGTGAGTTTGCTTCATGTTTTAGAAATATTTTGAACATATTTCTTTTTTTATTAGTTTACTGATTAGTATTACAGCACAACTGCAGTTTTACTATGTGGGATAAAAACCTCAGCTCATTGCAGAGTTATGTTTGCCTATGGGCCTTAAATGTCATTTGGTTCAGTTCCTAAGGTCTCTCATTCTGTGTTACATTGCCTAATTAGAGAAATGAAAACAGTTCTCTGGTTCCTAGAAGCAGCAGAGTGCTCACTATTTTTTGAGTAAAAAATTATAGTATGTTCCAATAAAATAGGATCTTAACCTTTTATTTAAATTTTTAGATTGCCCTTCACAATCTTTAAGCCTGTTAGCCTTTTCACTATTTATGCTGTTAACCCAACAAGATATAATAATGCTTTTGCATAACTTCCACCAAATACCTTGAGTATTCTTTTTTGTTAGTGTATTATTTTGGGCTCAGAAAGGTGCTTACTAAATATTCACATGAAAAATTAAAGTAATAATAATTACAATCAAATAAAAATACTAGTAATCACAATCCAAACCCAGCATAGTGTAGTGCAGTGAGTAAACACAGATCCTAAAGTGAGAAATAAATCAAATACTTTGCCAGAGGATTCATTTTCTTGATTTGTCATTTCTAGATGTAGCAGTAGTAATAGTAACCTATAGATACTAAAGTGGGTAAAAATGTGAGGAAAAACAGGAAAATGCCATCTCAAAAGTAGTCTAGTGTGTGCGCATGCATGTGTGTGTGTGTGTGTGTGTGTGTGTGTGTGTGTGTGTGTGTGTGTGTGTGTGTGTGTGTGTGTGTGAAACAGCTGAATTTAATATGGTATTGTAACTCCTGAGGCAGTAAGCAAAGGTCTACTGTACAGCAGTTTTCATTCAGTACATTTATCAGTTATTATCACTGCCATGTTGTGCCATTTACATATGCGATAAATAGGTTCATAGGATGATACTAAGCTTTGGCCCAGAGGCCCTTATAAGCCTAGCCCACAAAGTCAGCACCTGTTTTCCTGGTGGGACACAGGTGGGATCCCAGGGGTGTATTTTCTGTTTCCCATCCAGTCGTCCAGGTTCCTCTTAAAAAGAGCTAGAGAGGTACTCTGCTTCACATAGAGAGGGAGTCTATTCCACAGACAGGGGAATCTTTGGGATGCAAATATATCCCGCCAACAAGTTCTTTTAATGTCACAGACCAGATTGAGGCCTTACGTGTGGGTTGCGAGAGTTGAGTTTGACTTACAGATATGCAGCAACTCCAGCAAGGCTGGGTCTGAGATGGCCTTGTATGCCAGACACGGGTCACCTCTGAGCAGTTTGTGTGAGACTGAGTAGAGAGACAGGGCTTTTAGCCTATCTGTATAGGATAGGTGTTTAAGACCCTAGATTTTCCTGGCCAGGAACCTCTGTTGTCTCTCCACATGCTGCATGTGCTTGGCAAGGTACATGCCAAATGGAGCATTGTACTCGATAATGTGTCTGATAATGGAAGAGTACAGGGATGTTATGACTTTCTTGTTCCTGGATGAAATACCCCCACTTATGAGGTGGGCCATGTAGAAAGCCTTCCGTACAATGGTGGCAACGTGGTGGTCAAACATCAGGTTGCTCTCAACCTGGGTGCCCAAGTCCTTCTCAACTGTCTCAACTGATTGCATGCTTAGTACATTGTTATTAATGTGATAATTAGTGGGGATGCCATGTTCCCCAAAGGGGATAATGATTCATTTGTTGGCATTCAGTTTGAGGCCATGCTTCTGGCAGCAGTCATTAGTTTGGGTAAGGCCCTCTTGGAGGATGTTCACATCACTAGGGAAATTTAAGACAGTGCCCAGCTTGCAGTCATCTGCAAACTTGGTCAGGCACAGACCATTGGTTTTGGCTTGCACCTCAGAAAGGTATATCCCAAACAGTAGAGGCCCCAAGACCAATCCTTGGGGTATACCGCTCATTACAGGTCTACTACTAGAGGTGGCTTCCCCTATTTTGACTGAGTGGGTTCTGTCAGTGAGCCAGTTAGCTACCCATCTGGTAACATACAGCTTGATACCTAGCTGGGAGAGTTTATTGATTATGCCCAAGTGGTGAATAGTGTCAAAGATTTTGTCTAGGTCAAGGTAGGCAGTGTGCACCGTCTTCCCCTTGTCCATGGCTTTGGTGACTGTTTCAAAGAAATCGACCAAGTTTAACAGGCATGATCTCTCTTTGACAAAACTAAACTGTGTGTGGTCAAGCTTTTGGAGGTTGCCAATGTCCTTGTTTATAAAGTCCATGATAATGCATTCCATGGCCTTGCAGATTAGGCTAATTATGCTGATGGGCCTTATAATTGTCTGGGTCTTTTTTTTTTTTTTTTTTTTTTTTTTAGAGGGTTTTCATTAAAACAAAAAGTCTTGTAAAATGAGACCTTTTTAAATAGAGTAACAAGAAACAACTGTATAAGAGATCAACCTACCAAACATTAGTGGTTACATGCAACACAAAGGCTGAAAATAGACATTTAAAAAATGTGTCGCACATAATAGGTGAGAATGATAGCTTCTTATCATGGTTACACTAAACATATTATTTTGGAATATGTATGGCCTCACAGGTAGAGAAAAAAATGTGAGAGCATATTAAAAATGCAGAATGCAAATTCCAATGCTACAGGAGACACATTTGGGAAAAAGTGAGCATGTGAATTTGATAAAGAAATGATTTTAGGATGGATTTTTAGCAGAATATCAGGGACAAAGAAAAATGGGAGTATTTAATAGTAATCGCTAGAGGAGCACCAACAGTGACAGAAGAGAAAGAAAGATAGTAATGGTAGATCTGTGGTAGTAAAAGTCTACTAGCATGGGAGGATGATATTTATATTCCACCTAAAACTGCTATAATGGATCTTAAAAAAATTTGGGGATAAACAATCAGCTTTCACCAGGGAATGTTACTTATAGCTGGGGACTGGAACTTGATTTGCAACAGTGAGGATGTATCTGGAGAACCTAGAAGGGAAATATAACAAAAGAGGGTAGATTTCTGAAGAAATTTATGAAAATATTTTGTATGGAAGATGTGAATTCAGTAGTAGGAACTCTGAAAGAGTTTACGTATTATTCTCCAAGGTACAATAACTGAGTTAGACTAAACTAGACAGAAATATAATTTCACAGGAACATGTGCCCTTAATTGAAAGCTTTAACATACATTCAATAACTATTTCGGAACATGCACCAATAAAAACTAGGGTAAAAATGAATGAAGTGCAAATGAGACACTGATGCTTCCCGACAACCTCTAAAAAAGAGGAATGTAAGGAATGGGTAATAGAAATTATTCTAGAACTATTAGGGAACATAGAAATTTCTTCAGAAGTTATAGCCAGCGAGTAGGATACAATGAAAGCGGAGTTTAAAAATAGGGTAGAAAGAAAAGAAAAAGAGATATACATCATTGTATAATTATGCAAATCGCATATAAAGTCACACTGCAAACTGTACTGAGACTAAACATTTTTGGTATAGTTGCTATATGCCTGCATGTATGACTTTACTTTTAATTCAAGTTGCAAGTCACACATGTATTTAGTTAAGCATATTTGAAAGAGTAATTGCACATTGACCACTGTAGATAATATGTTTTTGTATATCCCCTGCATTTTAGTGCGTGTGCGCACGTGTGCGTGTATACTGTAACACCTCAGTATTTTGCTGAAACTCAGAAAGAGTGGCCACATATTCATTACTACTCTGTCACACTGCTTGCTGCTCACTCATTGCTGATGCACCTTTAAATCGTGGAGTTCTTCTCTTTTTCTCAGCTGCTGAACTAATCACCTACCTCACATTCAGCTTTATCCTAAGGAAAATGCCTGTGCTTTCCCTATGTACCAGCTGCTTCTGCTAATCATTTGGCCTTCCTCACTGAGTTATGCCTCTGTGGCAGCAGTCTGCCTTGCCCGTCAGTTGTGTTAACAGTACTAGAGTATGTTGGTTTTATATGCCTGCTGCACAGAACTTGGTTGTGACTAAACCTTTGTGACTGTGTTTGCTGTTTGTTTTGCTTGTCCATATGTGAATGACATATATATACAAATTATGAATTGACACATACATGCTTGTGACCATATGTGTATGTATATGTCTATGACAGTGTGTGTGTGTGTGTATATGTGTTTTTTATATGTATATATGTATATAAATAAATAAATATATATATATATATATATATATATATATATATATATATATATATATATATATATCACTAGACAGATCTGCCTGTTTAGCTCAGAGGATTAAAGCTTTGAGCTGTTAATGAGCTTCATCCAATTGTCCTACATTTAATTCCCTCAGTGTAAGACCCAAATTTAAAGCCTACCCGACTAAACAAAGCCAATACAAATACCTCACTTCAGTCAGCATCACTTAACTCCACCGATATCCTACATTGGCTTTCCCTCCTACCACACTAATATCTCAACCTACTGTGGAGTCTCAGAGACTTTGTATATATATATATATATATATATATATATATATATATATATATATATATATATATATATATATATATATATATATATATATATATATATATATATATATATATGTATATTGCCACTGGCTATTCTCAAGCCATGTAATCTCATGTTCTTTTGTATATAGAGTATATTAACACTGTGTATGACTCTGTTGTACTTTTCTAACTTTATCTCATTTCTTATGGTAATTAAACTAGTAATTGAACACTATAGGGGTTTTGTCTTTGATTATATGTGAAACCAAATGAAATAAACAAAACAGCATTGCCAATAAAATGGACTGCCAAGTAATAAAATAAACAATTTATTTAGAGCTTTCGTCCACTGATAGTGAACTTCATCAGAACAGTTTGCCAATATCTCTCACAAGTTTTTATAGTACACAAATAATCAAACAATTAAGTAATTACATAAATAATTAAATGACTCCATTAATGAAAGCACAATGGGCTACTAAAATGTATATACTTCTATTAAAAAATATATACATGCACACCTATAAATCCTTAGGTCCAAAGTTAATAAAATTCATTTATAAAAATGCATAATTACTATCCAAGAAATGCATGTTCTTATGTATCAATAAAACCACACTTTTGAAAGAGACAAACTAGTGTCCCTAATTATTTAAAAGAGACCTATGTTTTAAAATTGGTAAAAGGGAAATATGGTCATTTATCCCTGGTGCCCTAGATGCATTTAATCTTAACTGCCACCTGGTCTCCTTCTCTTCTAACTTTGATTATATGTGGTTGAAATTGGTCAGTTATAAACAAATTAAATTTTCACTAACAAGTTGTGTAACTCCAAGAAAGTCACTTAATCAGACAGTGCTCAATGATTGTTTGTTGGATTTGCATTTGAAGTGTCATATTGTTTCTTGACTTATAGGTATGCATTTTGAATACTTGTTTCATTGGTTTTCATTTTACATAAGACTTGTACATTAGATAAGGTCTTTATTCTTAAAAAAAGTTCTCTGCTTATGGTGTTGACCTTATATTAAAAAATAATTCTACTTATGTTTTTGGCATCTGCTATGACTGACTAGTCTGATATATTAGCTGGACACAGGGACTTTAATATTTAGTGTACCCCTCTGCTAACCAACCATTAAGCTTCCCTCTACTCAACTCAAGCCCATTTGTTCCTCAGTAGTGAGAGTCCCAATCTGCTAGGATAAAAGGAATCCAGGTAGCCATCATGCAGTCAAACACTGGGATGTTTTTGTACCTTTGTTGGTATCCAAACTATGAGGATATTTGTGGTGACTAGCCTAACCCCCTCCCCTGGTGGTGGCATGAGCACTTGTGTCACTGTATGAACTACCTATGGCACTCTGTCTGACTCTGAACATATGCTTATCCACAATGGCTACCACCACTGGCTTGGCCAGCCATAGCCATATATTCCCTGCACCAGATCCCCATGTCCTGACAGACCTCTGCCCTTAAGTGAAGGCTGTGTCAACAAAGGAGTGACATAATTCAGTTAGTACAAACATCCCTCCCATCAGGAAGCCACTTTTTCAAACTCAAGTTGCCTAGTCAGTTCTTTATTTCTGTACTACACCAGCATGGGCTATAAGGAATTTAGTTTATGGCAGAATGGCTTTGTCCATATTCTGTCATCCACTGTGTTTCTGTAGGATTAATGTAGACAGCTAAACTGCTTTGGATTAAAACTAACATTCCTAATTTCTGAATAGTATGTTTATTAACAGTTTAAAGACATCTATGGGTCAACTGCTCTACTCCTTCACTGTCGCCAAACTATGGAACTTGCTTTCTCTTTCTATAAGAAACACGGGCAGCACCACCACCTTCAAACAAATACTGAAAAATCATCTCAACTCTTCCTGGCTATGTACCTGCTCTATAACCTAACATCTTCCCTCTGCTTATATTATAACTAAATTCCTATGCTTTTTACTACTAGTGACTGATGATACTTTCACCATATTTAGTTTTTTTTCTTTCATCACTTGTTGATACTGGCACAAAATACTGATTAATTTATCTCTGTTTTTACCACTCTGAATTCATCTGGCAACCAGCTAAATTCCTGCTTTTATGTATATATATTCTGTATATCTTACTGTAATCAAATCAACTAAATTCCTGACTTATGTATATATTCTGTATATATTACTGTAATCACTATGTGTAGCACTGTTTCTACTTCTGTACCAATTAATGTTTAATTTTTTTTCTGCATCTATGTTCTTGTCGGAGCTTTTCTCCCTGGTCCTCCACCGAAAATGGGCTCTTTTAGCCACAGTGGACTTTCCCGGTAAACAAATGCAATAAATAAATAAAAATAAATAAAAGCATTAGTAGTTTGTTTTTATTTCTTATATGAAAATAAGTATGCAGCTTTAAATGATGACCAGGATGTATGCATTCTATTTTACTGGTACTTTTTTATTAGCATTACTAGGCCAGTATTGTTTGGGCCAAGCCTGCTTTATAACTTATTGTATCTCATTATAGTTTGCAGTACAAAATTTGAAGATTCTGAAGTGTATGCCAGCATCCGTTTTTACTTGCAAATAAGTATGGGGCTTTAAATGGCTGAGTGGGCTGCTTGCATTTTGATTTATAGCTTATTTGTTCCTGTTTTAATAACATTACTCAGCCACCATTACTTGATCATCTTTTTTACTATTACCAAAGCACTGTTTTTATCTTATTTTTTTTACATACAAATAAGTATGCTTCACTGACCTCTCTATATAGCTATGGGGACCACATCTATTGATGACCTCATCTCAGGACAGCCCATAGTTGTTGGAGCATGACCACTCCCCTTGAACTATATGCTTACCCACCAGAACACTTGTCAGGCAAGCTATGTACCATATTACTCTGATACACCATCCAAACAACACACACACACACACACACACACACACACACACACATGCTGGTGAACGATTGTGCTTTGCCACCTTTTCTCAAAACAATGATGCAACAGCAACATGGGACTACAGCTGCTGATGGTATCATCCATGGGCACTCAACAGTTGTTGCAACAAGTACACTGCACGGACACAAGGAGCTCTCCAACATGGCAGTTGGGAACTGCTGATGGAAGGCTTATTGTGTGGAAGGCTGGTATAAAAGCCTCACGTTTTTGTGATGCACAAATGCAGTTACCAGTGCCTTGTATATTAAGCAAATCTCTCCAGTTTAAAATCCTTTATAGGAAATACTCTCCATAGTCTCTCACTGTTCATTGCTGCTCAAAAAGCTGCCAGTTTGTGCAAAGGACAGCACCATTGCAAGTAATCTTATATACTACTAAACACTCTCACTTAGACCTTTAATTGACTCTCCCCTACTCCTTCCCATCTACTAAGTATCTGGTATAATGGATAGCCACTTCGCTGCCATCATTGATTCTGGTCTGGTAGAGATGGGCATCCTGATGCAGTGTAGTAACAGCCTAATTCTCACTGACAGCCATTTAATTTTAGAACAGACAAACAGTGGGTGAGAGATGTAGACACACAAAGCCATTGGAAGCAAAGCTCTCCCATACACACACAAAAAAAATGCAAACCAGGTTGTCAGAGTTACACTCAAAACATTCACTACCAACACCAAGGAAAAAATACATAGACCCACATATGCAGAGGTACTCACTTGTAATCTACCCAAACCTCCAAGACCTCCTACAAGCGTCTCTCAGTGGCCCTTCACACATTCAAATAACTGTGAAAATCATAGTAGCCTCACTTCCAAGTCCATAAGGCAACACACCACGCAGCCAAACATTCAAGTTATTGGGAATTCCATTGTGAGACATACTGATGCACCCCCCCCCCCCATTACCAGGCTAAACAAGGAGAAGATCACACTGAGCTGTCTGTCTGGAACCACGCTCCACCAGATCATACATGCACTTATGTCTTTAAACCACAAGTATCAGCATGACATGGTCATAATCTATGTGGCCGTAAATGACCTAAGACATACCTCACTGGACTACATGAAGATAGACATGATGGAGATCTCTAAATATATGTCCGAGATGGGTATAAATCTAGCAATGAATAGTATCCCACCTTCACCAATGATGATGCCATAGTACCAACAAAAAAATGATTGACTTTAACAATTGGCTTAGTTTCTGGTGTCAGCCTGGGGAGACATAATTGACAAACCATGATGCTTTGTCAGAGATGATTTGCAATTGTCACCACTTGGCTTACAGATACTGGCAAAAACTTTATCTATCCCCATAGTGCCTTTTTTAGGCTGTGCCAAGTTGTTAATTCCTCCAACATAACAAAAATCACTCATGTCTACCTAAAGGTACTGTTGCTCAATGCTAGTAGTTTAAATAAAAAAAACTGTACTCCATGGAAGCAGTCCTAACCATGAAGAATGTAGACATATGTGCAGTCATGGAAACATGGTGCAAACCATGGAAAGCACCCCAGCTATCAAAGGCTTCAATGCCTTTCATACATCTCAATCCATTTGGCTCAGGATAAAACAAAGGGAGGAAGTGTCTAAGTGTTCATAAAGGACAAGTACACTGCTAGACTGGTCCAACAAAATGACTCACTTGAGCTGTTCCATGCTCAGCTAACCATAGGTGTGACCTCCTATCATATCCTTGCTAGCTACAGATCCCTAACATGAGTCTGTAAAATCACACATCCTACCTAGACCTGTTGGGATGTCTTAAGAATCAGCCTAACACCATACTTATGGATAACTTCAACTACCCCACCATAAACTGGGAGACTTGTATGACCCATAATTCACTTGGTCAGAGGTTTTTGGACTTCATCAAGGCAAACACCCTGGAGCAACTAGTTAGCTCCCCAGAGGTACAAATATCTGGACCTAGAACTCATGAACATTAGGGGGATGCAGCTTCCTCCTACGCATCAACTCATCCCTGGTAAGATCTGACCACAAAATTATCTCCTTTAGTATTAAAACTAACCTAGAACCCCCATCAAACTCCAAACCTGTTATGAACTTTGCTAAGGACAATTACCTCAAACTAAGTACCAGCTTATTAATCTTCCAAGACCCCCCCAAACCCAGATGACACTGAGGCCTACTCTGAGCTGTACACAAAAGCACTGTAAGATCACATTCATAACTGCATAGAGGAGGCTGTACTTGTCCGAGTCAAACCTATGACTACTGGCAAAAATAAACCACCCTGGTGAACCCTAGCATGAACAGGCTATTCAAGAAAAGGAAAAACATCCTCTCTGAAGCCAAGAGGGAACAGATAAAACAGTGCAAAAAGGCATTTATCAGTTTAAACAAATTAGAGATCTGGCCAAATCTGGCAAAGCAAACTATGAGGCAAAGATAGCCTCCTAGGTGAAAGATACACATACAGCTTTTTAATTGTGTTCATAAACTCAGGGGAAACTCCCAGCAATGTGTCAAGTTAATCATGAATGGCAATAATTACACCCAGCCTGGAACTATAGCAAATCTGCTGGCCAACAAATTCAGTTCAAACTTTTCCCCTCATCACCTCCTACCACACCCAAAGAAATACCCACAACCATCCCTCTACCAGTCATTACAATGGAACAGGCCCTTACTGCACTTGCTAAAGCCAAAAAAACAGTCTCCATGGGTCCCAACAACATTCCAGGATGCTTCCTATACAGCTTAAAACAGAATCTAAACAGGGCTACTAGAAAACCTTCTTTAACCAAAGCCTCCAGATGAGCCTTGCCCCAGGGGAATGAAGGATTGCAACAGTCATCCCTTTGCACAAGGGAGCCCATCATCTGACCCAAGAAACTATAGACTCATAAGCTTGACCAGTCTTTTCTGCAAGGCTATTGGAGAGAATTATCATGGACCTGATCAATAATAACATAGGAACTCTCCGAACACTGGACCTGACCCAATTTGGCTTTGTCAAAGGAAGGTCTTACCCGCTCAATCTGGTGGACTTCTTTGAGAAAGTCACCAGGACCATGGATGAGGGTAAAACAGTGCACACTGCTTATCTAGACTTGGCTAAAGCTTTCAACACAACCCCCACTAGGGAATCATAGATAACCTTACTGAGTTAGGCATAAGCCCTGCATTGTTAGATGGATAGCAAACTATCTCACTAACAGGACACATGTTGTCTGGATAAGTGAATCCACCTCTGATAAGAAACCTGTTACTAGTGGTGTCCCACAGGGCTTAGTGCTGGAGGGGGGGTCCTCCTGTTTGGTATATACTTCTCTGGAGTGAAGGCCAATGTTGGGGGCCTTTGGTTCACCAAGTTCATTGGTGACCGTAACCTGGGAGCAATCCTTGAAATGTATTTATTTATTTATTTTACATTTGTTGACTGGGAAAGTCTGACTGGGTATATGCCCATTTTCAGTGGAGGTCCGGGGAGAAAAGCTCCACATATTCAGACATATGAGATTTACATAATATAAGAGAACAATCTAGTATATCAGATGAAAAAAAAAAAAAACAGTATAATTATAGTAAAGACACAGTTCAACAGGAGAAATGACCTATATGTCAGAGTATAATATCACAAGGAAGGCTCCATATATTGACAAGCAAAATTTCACGTAATATAATAGTATAATCTAGCATTTCAGAGGAAAAAAAACAGCGTATTTATAGCAAAGACACAGTTTGACAGGTAATGCCATATGTCAGAGTATCATAACAATATAAGGTGCAATACATTTGCCTAGCATTATTAATTTCTCACATAGAGAAAAGAGTAAACATTGTACTGCAATCATCTGCTAGTTAAAGGATATGAAATAGTAATGAAATACTGATAACCTGCTGACAGCTAATAGTAGAGCTGGCAGTTAATTAGTGGTACAGGAGAAAGGGAGGGGTTAGTTGGGGTATGGACAAGGACATAGCCAGTGAGATTTTAGGTGTGCTTTAAGAGCATTTTTGAAGAGACTGCTGGAAGGCAGGGTAGTTATGGCAGTGGGAAGTGAGTTCCAAATTTTGGATATGGAGTAGGAGAATAGCGCTTCCCCTGCAGAGTTGTTGGGCTTGGTGACTTGGAGTAGATGTTTGTTGCAGGAGCGAAGGGGTCTGGAGGATTGGTAGGGTTGGAAAAGTGTATGAAGTGAGGGAATTTTTAAGAGGGTGGTTTACAAGTTTATGAGCAAAGGTAAGTTGGGTTAGGTGTAGAAGTTGAAGGAGCTCAATCCAGTGTAGGTTTCTAAGGGAGACACAGTGGTTACTGCAGTGGGAGTCCCCTGATGCAAATTTTGCAATTTTATTGTAGCAGGCTTCGAGTTTCTTTAGGTCTGATTGTCGAAGATTTGTGAGTATGGGTGATGCATAGAGTAGGGTTGAGATTAGTTGGGAAATTGTGGTAGAGATTCTGGCTGGTTTGGTTAGGTATTGTTGGTTTCTATACAAGGCACCCAGTTTTTTGTGGACTTTTTTATTGTGAGTGATATGTGAGTGTCAAATCTGAGTTTGTTGTCAATCTGTACACCGAGTAGCTTAGTGTGGGCTATTGGTGAGATGGAAGTGTTGTCTTTGGCAAGTATGTTGAAATGGGGGATGCTCGGGGTAGATTTTGAGGGTTGAAAGATGAGGAGTTTGGTCTTATTTGGGTTGAGAAGGAGTTGAGCATTTAATAGCCAACTTTCAACAGAAGAGAAAGATGCTTGAGTGATCTGTTGTAGTTCTGTTAGAGTTGGAGCTGAGCAGATGAGAGTGGAGTCATCTGCATACTGTATGAGGGAGGCATGTTTGGTGATGGTGTGCAGGTCATTGGTAAAAATGGAGAAAAGCAAGGGGCCAAGGATGGAGCCTTGGTGAACCCCGAGAGTAACAGGGAGGTGAGGGGATAGATCGTTGTGCCAGACAACTGATTGCTGGCAGCCGTGTAGATAGCTGTGGAACCAACTAATGGCAGGTATGAAAAAGGAGAGTGCAGAGAGTAGAAGATCATGTGATACAATATCAAAAGCCTTTGATAGGTCAAGAAATACAGCAGAGGAGAAAAGGCCATTGTTTTTATGTTGGAGAATTGTGTTAGTAAAGGAGAGCAGAGCAGTTGTGGTGCTATGGTGTGGTCTGAAACCATGCTGTGTGTAGGAGAGGAGATTATTGTCTAGGAGATAATTGGAGATCTGTGAGTTGATACATTTTTCGAGTATCTTGGAAAGAGGTGAGAGGATGGCAATGGAGTGGTAGTTGGAGATGTCTGTTGAGGGGCTGCCTTTGTGTAGGGGTATGATGTGGGACATTTTCCATAAGGTTGGCACATAGGACTCAGATATGGAGCAGTTGATTAATATGGAGATGGGATAAGCTAAAACATCAGCTGCTATTTTTAGGTATTCTGTGGGCAGGTTGTCAGCTGCTAGTCTTGTGAGTTTACGTTTTGTCAGTAGTTTTTTTATGTTGGAGGTGGGTACTGTGGAAAGGAAGAAGGGAGGCAGGGGTGGAGTTGGCCTAGGTATGGGGGGTGTTGATGTAGGGAAGTATTTTTTAGTTAGGGATAGAACGGTCTCTGTAAAATGTTTGTTGAAAGAGTCAGCTATGCCACAGGTGGAGAGAGGGGTGGTTGGTGAGGGGTGTTTACCTTCCCTGGGCAGAGGATAGAGTTAATTGTGGACCAGAATTTCTTTGGGTTGTTTCGGGAGGAGTTTAGCGATGTCTGATAGAAAAGGGCTTTGTCTGCTTTTACTTTCTTTTTGACTTTGTTATGTAGTTCAAGGAATAGTTGCCTATCTGAGGGGTTTTTGGTTGTGTGCCATTGTTCCCATATTTTATCCCTGGATTTCATAAGGTCTTTGGTGTTTTTTTGTAGCCAGGGTGATTTTTTGTTCGGATTTTGGTGCATCTTTGGGGGACATGGGAGTTAAGGATTTTGAGGGAAGTGCTGTTAAAGTAGTGGACTGCCTCATCTAGGTTGAGGTATTTTAGGGGTGACCAGTTTATTTTTTGTAAGGAGGTGGTGAAGGAGCTGGAGATGAATTTAGCTTTGTAGCGAATGTGTCAGTGGACAATGGGGTTGCTACTATTTATGTGGTGTTTCAGTAGGAAGGTTGGGGTGCGGTCACTTAGGGAGTCAGGTAAGGAGCCTGCCCGGTAAGAGGGAGGATCTTTGTTGACTAGGGCCCAATCAAGAATGGTGTGATTATTGGGGTTTTTATTTATCCTGGTTGGGGATTGTATAACCTGTGAGAAGCCATGGAGATCTAGATGGAGTGCTGGGGGTTTATTATTGCAGGATAGCCAGCTGATGTTAAAGTCACCAAGTATGATGGTTTCTTGGGGTAGGGAGAGAGTGGCCCAGTTTAATAGGTTTTCAAGGGGGGTTATATTTTGGCCTGGAGGGGAAGTAGCAGCATATTAAGTTGATTGCTTTCTTAGGATTTAATTTTAGGGTAGCATAGAGGATTTCTTCCTTGTCAAGCTGGGGAGCTGACTGGGTGAGAATTTGGATATTGAAGTGATGTTTATACATCAGTGCCACTTCTCCTCCTTTTGATATCCCACAAACAGGCCTAAAAATGACAAATGCCTGGTGCCAAACCATGGTCTGAGACTAAATGTTAAATGTTGCATAATCATACCCTTTGGTAGATCACATATCTCTGCAGATTATAATATTGATAATTTGTCCCTAAAAGTACACCCAGTGGTAAGCAATGTAGGAACACAGATAGATAGTAACCTAAATTTTGACAACCATGTAGCTATGGTAGTGAGGAAATCCTTCAGTGTGGCTCAACTTACAAGTAAAGGCATGGCATCAATATCAAAAGAAGTCATAATGCCATTGCACTTGGCCTTCATCAGGCCTATAATTAAGTACAATGCTTCCTTCTGCACGTACCTAACCAGGCACTTACACCAACCGAAACAGCCTCAGGGGGTTTCTCACTAAAAAAATACAAAGTGTAAGACATGTCTTATGCAGTCCGACTAAAAGTCCTATCCCATTTAATCCATATCATAATATTTATTGAGAGGTGACTTATGCCTGCCCTACAAGGCATTCTCTGATCCAGCCCTGATGAAAATGTTACATATTCACAAAAAAATTAAATGAGAGTTATGTATTCCCTCGACCTGAACCTTATTTGTGACTCTAACAACTTACTGAAAAAAATCATTTGTATCCCAAAGGCTACCTTGACTATGGAATAAACTTCCCATCTTCATAAAACAAAGCCCACCCCTCACTTACTTCAAAAAGAATTTGGATAAATGGACGGGGAACTGTAAATTCATTCTTGGGGTACTGCTGATGTACCTTATGGACAGAGGCAGCTGGTAAAATGACTCAGGGTTCAAAACACAAAGACTCACTACCCTGATACTACCCCATCACATACTTGGGGAATTAAGATATAATATTGTCATATTCTGGGTATTATTGGCTAGGCTTATAAAAGCTCTTGTGCCATTAACTTAGTAATCACCTAAGAACCTATCAAACTGTGAGCCTATAGTTCCAGTCCACCAAAGCTATAGGTATAACTTGCCAGCACGACAGTGCAAGAGAGAGAGGACATGTGAGTTTGATATAGCCATATGTCAGTCTGTTGTAAATAGCCACACTTGATTATGGCAAATGGGTCTCCCTATCTACAGGAAAAGAATATTAACAGGAGAATGAAGCCTTTGCATCTTCACCTTTGTTATGTGTACTTATGACATGCAAATACATGAAAAAAGGTATGTGAAGAGTAATTCCCATGAAGAGCTTCAGATAACTGAGATGTTTTATATAATAAAATGATACAGATGTGTGCCCCTCTATGCATAAAAATAGAGAGAGAGAAGTTCAGCATTCTTCCTTTGCACACCTGAGTTAATTTTTTTGAAATACTAAGCAAGAAAAAGTGAGACGAGGAAGTGGCACTATACAGCTGCAGCTTTGTATGGAATCCATAATCAGTGATTACCCCATTTTATAACATGTAGCAAAGCAGATGCCATCTGTACTTTCTGACAGAAATAACAATATTTAAGGTTTCTCATTGCTCCAGATAAGTGACAAAACTAAAGTGGAAAGCTGTGCACTGTATAAATACTACAATGCTGTATTTCTAATTGGATATGCATTTAATATCCAGGCTGAGTCTATAAATTGGTTGTTGCTTGAACAGTGAGTTCTACCCTGTTAAAAAATGTAAACAAATAAATAAATAAAAAGAGTTCCTACAACTGTGATCAAGCTTTAGAGGCAAGTTTGAAGAAGTTTGCAGAGGATCATCAACAAATCAAATATGTGATGTCAAAACCAAGTAGAAATGTACACAAGCATTAATGCACATGTTCATAGGTTCATAGGTAGGTACTAGGCTATCTGCCCGAGGGCATGCATAAGCCTAGCCAGAGTGTGCTGGCTTTCGCCACCCCATTGATTAATTAACTGAGCCTCTGTCAAGCAGAGCCAATGAAGTGATCCCAGGGGTATAATTTCTGTTACCCATCCACTCATCAAGGCTTCTCTTGAGGAGTGTTAGTGAGGGGCTTTGCCTAATGTAGTTAGGAATTTTGTTCCAAAGCATGGGAAGTCTCTGTGACAGAAATCTATCCCTCCAGCATGTCCTATTTATTGTTGTGGTAAGGTTTAGCTCACTAGAGCGCGTGGCTTGCAGTGACTTGGATTTCTTTAGGTGGAGCATGTCCATCAATTCTGAGTTGGACATGGCTTTGTAAGTCAGGCAGAGATCACCTCTGAGTAAGCGATATGTCACTGAGTACAGCCGGAGTTTTTTCAGTTGGGCTGCATAGGACATATGTTTGAGGCCAGTGATCCTCTTGGTGAGGTGCTTTTGTGGTATTTCCAGCTGTTGGAAGTGTCTTGTGAGGTAAATCCCAAATGGGGCATTGTACTCTATGATGGGTCTGATGAGTGACGAGTAGAGGGGCACTATAACCTCTTTATTTCTAGATGCAAACCCCTTAGTAATTAGATGGGCCACATAGAAGGATTTCCTAACTACTTTGGCAATATGATTGTCAAAGGAGAGATTACTATCTACCTGGGTCCCCAGATCTCTTATTACCTCTTCTGTATTAAGAGGGCTGCCGCCTATGTGGTAATTCATGGGTGTTTTGTTTTTCCCAAACGGGATGACTATGCATTTTTTGGCATTTAGCTTGAGGCCATGACTTTGACACCAGGTGTCTGTCTCAGTAAGGCCTTTTTGAAGGATGTCCTTGTCAGCCAGAGAGTCAATTATGGCTCCCAGTTTGTAGTCATCAGCAAACTTGGTTAGCCATAGTCCTCCTGTGTTTGCCTGTACTTCTGAGAAATATATGCCGAACAGTAGGGGTCCCAGAACCGAGCCTTGTGGGACACCACTTGTGACTGGTTTAGAGTCAGACCTGGAGCCCGCTATTCTTACCGTGTGAGTTCTGTCTGTAAGTCAGTTGGCAACCCATCTTGTGACGTAGGGGTTTATGTTCAGGCTGGTGAGTTTTTCTATAATACCCGAGTGAGGAATGGTGTCGAACTCCTTGGCGAGATCAAGGTAGGCTGCGTGAACCACTTTTCCCTCGTCTATGGCCTTGGTGACTGTCTCGAAGAAGTCAACCAGGTTTAGTAGGCATGGTCTGCCCTTAACAAAGCCGAACTGGGTCGGGTTAAGTGTTTGGAGATTCCCAATGTCTTTGTTAATGAGTTCCATGATGATGCGCTCCATAGCCTTGCAGACCAGGCTAGTCAGGCTTATGGGGCGATAGTTACCAGGGTCAGTTGTGGCCCCTCCTTTGTGAAGCGGAATAACCAGTGCTGTGCGCCATTCTATGGGCACATAGCCTGTGGAGAAGCTGCGGTTGAACAGCGTGTTTAGGTGGAGGGTTAGTTAGTTCTGTAGTTCATGCAAGTCGCAGCCTGGGACACCATCTGGCCCCATTCATGCTGTGTTTTTGGCTTTTGAAAGGGCTGTTTTTACCTGTGCTTCTGTCATTTCTGGGACACTACACTTTTCCGGTATTGTTGTGGGCCCTTTTGAAGGTGAGAGGGAGGTGAAGTTTGCACTGAATCTATCTGCCAGGATGTTGGCAATATGAGTAGATTCAGTATATTTTGTGCTATTTTGCACTAGCTCAGAGCATATCTGCGAGTTGCAACTTAGATTCTTGACATAGCTAAAGAAGGCTTTGTGGTTATCTTTTGAATCCTTGGCTATTTTTCTTTCGAAGTTAGCCTTGGATGATTTTATGAGGGACCTTAGTTTCTTACTGATACTGATCAGGGATGTCTTTCCTTCTTGGGATTTGCTTTTTTTCCTGAACTAGTTTCCTCCTTTTGTTGTATAACCTGTTTATGGCAGGGGTCCACCAGACTGGTTTCCTTCTCTTAGGGGAGTGAGTCTTGGTTTTGCTAGGGATGGCACAATCAATGCATCCTTGTAGGTGCTCGTAGATTGCAATTGTAAAGAATTCTGCATCTTGGGCAGTGTTATCCTTTAGCGTGGGGGCTGTGAAACTTACCACCTCTGCCTTAAGTAAGGTGAAGTTTGCTTTAGAAAAGTTTTTCACTGTGCTTTCCTTGGTTGGGGGTGATGGTGGGATGTGGACATCCAGGGTGATTAGTTTATGGTCTGATCTAACTAGTAATGGGTTGACCTCCAGTACGGAACACCTGTTGCCCATGTTGGTGATGACCAGGTCCAATATGTTGTAGCCTCTGGTAGGGGAGTTTACCAGCTGATCCAGGGCATTTGATTTGATAAATTCCAGGAAATGCTGAGCCTGGGAGTTTGTATTCAAGTAGTTTTCCCAGTTAATGGTAGGGTAATTGAAATTGCCCAATATCAGGGTGTTCGGTAGGACCTTCATGTTTTCCATTGTCTCCAGAAAGGCAGAGTGGTGGTCCTGGGTCATGGAGGGTGATCTGTAGCAGGCCACAATTTGCATTGCAGATTTGCCTGATGTTAACTCCCCATGGATGATCTCAGAGGTATCATGCTGCGCCGCTAACCTGGAGGTATGGGTATCCTTGATGAATATGGATACACCCCCTCTTTTTGTGTTTCGGTCTGTGTTCTGTGGCTGAAATGTGTTGTATGAGTTATAGCCCAGTAGTGCTGGAGTGCTCTCTGGAGCCTTGAACCAGGTTTCAGTTACTGCACAGATGTCGACGTTCTCCATACTTAGGAGTGCTTCGAGCACATGCATTTTGAGATTTAAACTCCTGGCGTTGAGTAGAATAACCCTCATTTTTTTACTTGTGCTGTTTATGGAGGTGGGTTTGAATTTTGAGCCTTGCCTAAAAAAGGCACTATGGGGCAGCAAGAGCCTTGGCCAGTATTCGAAAGCCAAGGGGTGACAGGTGCAAGCCATCTCTTGTGAAGCAACGCAGCTTGTCGAGCATGTCATCCCAGGCTGACAGACACTGGATCCCATTTGAATGACACCAGATGCTTAGCCAGTTGTTGAAATTGATCATTTTTTCTTTATACTGAGGTATCATTCTTGGTGAGGGCAGGATGCTACTCAGGGTCAGGGTCATACCCACCTGGACTACATGATCAGAGAGCTCTTCCATGTCTCTTTTCATGTAGTCCAGGGAGTGTTCATAGAATGCATTTATAAAGGATTCTGCGGTCTGGGCCGTATTTTCCACAGGCCCGGGGGCTTTGAAGGATTCCACCTCGGTTTTGAGGAGTGTGAAATTTGCTTTAGAGAAGTTTTTCACTGTGGTTTTCTGGGCAGGAGGTGGGGTCGGGATGTGAATATCCAGTGAGATTAGTTTATGGTCTGATTTTACCAGTGAGGGATACACTTCTGGTCTGGAGCATAGAGTCCCCATGTTGGTGATGATCAGGTCCAGTATGTTTTCCCCTCTTGTGGGAGTGGTAACAAGTTGTTCCATAGCATTTGAGTTTATAAATTCTAGGAACCTTTGGGCTAGGGTGTTGGAGCTAGAGTAATGCTCCCAGTCTATGTTTGGGTAGTTGAAGTCGCCCAATATAATGGTGTTTGGAGAGACCTTCATATTTTCCAGTGTTCTCAGGAAGGCCGAGTGGGGTTCCTGGGTTTGGGAGGGTGGTCTGTAGCAGGCTATAAACTGGAAGGCAGTTTTACCCACTGTTAGTTGCACATGGATAGTCTCTGATGCTTCGTGCTGTGCCACCAACCTGGAGGTGTGGGTATCTTTGAGAAGTAGTGATACTCAGGCGCCGTTTGTGGATCGGTCCAAGTGTTGGGGCGGAAAAGCATGGTATGAGGTATAACCTGGTAGTGCTGGGGTGCTCTCGGGAGCCTTGAACCAGGTTTCTGTTACTGCACAGATATCGATGTTCTCCATGCTAAGGAGAGTTTCGAGTGCGTGCATCTTGAGGTTTAGACTTCTGGCATTGAGTAGCATTACTCTTGTTTCTTATCCCTTGTGATACCTATGGAGGTGGGTTTGTCTTTTGAGCCTTGCCTAAAAAAGGCACTATGGGGGAAGCAAGAGCCTTTGCCAATATCCGAAAGCCCAGGGGTGACAGGTGCAAGCCGTCCCTAGCAAAGCATCGTGGCTTGTCGAACATGTCATCCCAGGCTGACAGGCATTGGATCCCCTTTGAATGACACCAATACTTAAGCCAATTGTTGAAATTGATCATCTTGTCTTCATATTGTGGCATCATTCTTGGTGAGGGTAAGATGCTACTCAAGGTCAGGGTCATACCGGCCTGGGCTACATGCTCAGAGAGCTCCTCTATGTCTCTTTTCATGTAGTCCAGGGAGGTACGTCTCAGGTCATTCACACCAGCATGGACAATGACCGAGTCATATTTGTACTTGCCTTGGAGTGACCTGAGTGCTTGTGTTATGTGGCAGATCCTAGCGCCGACAGGCAGCTCACCGTGACCTTCTCCTTGTTCAGCCTGGTGAGCGGGACAGTGTGCCTGACGATAGAGTCACCTATTACAAGTGTATCAGGTGTGTTGTTTAGCCTTAAGGGCTGTGACTGTTCAGCACACTGGCTTTGTGAGCTATGTGTTGCACGTGTTTTGTTTTGGGGTAGCGGTTGCTTGGGTGTCTGCTTTGGAGGTCTCTGCTGCTTAGGCAGATTTTTATTTAGAGCCTCCGAGTATGTTTTTGTGTGATTATGTGTTTGGTTTGCTGTCGTGGTAGGTCTATGTGAGACTGGAATTGTAGTGAGTGTGGTTTCCTTCTCCTTCTCACTGGTTACGCCAGTACTGAGTTGAGAGAGCTTAGCCTCCAGTTTGGCTATATGGTTACATCTCTCACATGTGTTGGAATTTGTTGGGAGGAGGAGAGGGTTGTCTGTGTGCATGAGGCAGTTGTAACATTGCCTCATGATTCCCAGATTCACTAGCTGGACCGGAGAGGAGATTGGCAACTGACCTTTGGACATGCTAGAATAGTATTGGGAATTCCTTTATAATTGAAAAAAAGGGCCAATGGGGAACAAGGTACTCAAGCGGAGTTTGTGAGGGTGTAGTGCTTTTAATTTTTTAGTGCTGACTTATATAATTGCTTTAGTGAGCAAGTGCCAGGTAACTTAAATGCAATGTGTTACAGGTAACTTAAATGCAAAAATGACAAACAGTAACTTTCTTTCAAGTGAAACAAGGAAATAAGTACAGTAAGCAATGCAGATATCACTAGGGATCCACAGAAGTGCTGAAAAGCCACATTTTAGGTGGCATTAGCGTTTCAGGGAAATAACAAGCAAACAAACAACAAGCATACAAACAAAGCTAGATTCAGCAGGCCTGGATCTAGTCTATGCTACAGCAAACAAGGTGTACCAATTTCAGTAAGAAACAGTTCAAATATGCAGGCACTATAAGCCTTTAACCAGAAATTCCCAGCTCAGAAGGGCAGAGTTCAGCCTCTCCTCCCACAAGAGTGCAGATCATGAACCTTCTTAATGTAAAATAACTGGCCTGAAGCCCAAGTGCTTAAACCAGAACTAATACACTTTTAGAATAACAGACACTGAGCCCTCAATCAGCAGTTCCCAACTTAGAAGGATGTAAGCTACCTGTCCTGCCACCACAGTGCAGGCCACAAACCTTCCTAATGTAAAACAACTGGTCTGAAGCCCAAGTGCTTAATCCAAAAGACTTAGAATGATAACTACACTTTAATCAAGTTACTACCAAGCAGTAATAAATACAATTGAATACTTTAAAGAATGCCTGGATTAGTGCTCAAGTTATACAAACAAAGCTAGATTCAGCAGGCCTGGATCTAGTCTATGCTACAGCAAACAAGGTGTACCAATTTCAGTAAGAAGCAGTTCAAATATGCAGGCACTATAAGCCTTTAACCAGAAATTCCCAGCTCAGAAGGGCAGAGTCCAGCCTCTCCTCCCACAAGAGTGCAGACCACGAACCCTCTTAATGTAAAATAACTGGCCTGAAGCCCAAGTGCTTAAACCAGAATTAATACACTTTTAGAATAACAGACACTGAGCCCTCAATCAGCAATTCCCAACTTAGAAGGATGTAAGCTACCTGTTCTGCCACTACAGTGCAGACCACAAACCTTCTTAATGTAAAACAACTGGTTTGAAGCCCAAGTGCTTAAACTAAAAGTCTTAGAATGAGTTACACCAAGCAGTAATAAATACAACTGAGTACTATTAAGATGACACAAAAGCAAAATAAAGCAGGAAGAAACACAAATACAGTAAAAGCAGATACATTTTTTTTTTTTTTTTTTTTTTTTTTGTGAGTGATGTGAGTCTTGAAGTTCTAATAAACTGGCTCTTCACGATTTCACTTTTTTGATGGTAAGGGTGGCAACTTGAAAAAAAAAAATACATATTACAGTACGAGGGCTTTCTATATATCCTAGTTACAAAACCTTCTATGCCAGTCCAAGATGCCAATAGAGGAGAACCGGGCCAGGATGTACCTTCTACATTCGGGAATACAGTCCAAACCAAGTTTTATCATGAAAAGGAAACAATTCCTTCGGACAATCATCGACCTACAATGAGACTGTTGAACTTTTAGGACAGCCCTATACAGGTACAAAAGCTTGCATTTAGATAACATGTATCTGAATGAGTGTCTTAAAACGCTTAGTACCTAAAGGGCTACGGACCTATAAATACCCCAATAATGTTATACTGGGTAGTGAATTTCATCAGACCTTATTAGGGCCTTTGATAATGGACTGAAAATTGTCCAGGCTATTGTCAAGATATGAAAAGGAGATAGTTAATTTACATGAAGAGATTGAACTACACAATAATTTTATTGTAAATGATTCAATGTTTGAGTATAGAGCAAGAAAAGAAAAGTATTATGATATTAGGCTTTTATGTTGACAAGAAATGTGAAGAAATTTCTACTAGAAAACACAGAAAATTACAACGGGATATGAGAGAGTATGAGAAGGGACAACAAAATTCTGCACCACCTATTGTATGGGACAATATAATCAGGAGAGAGGGGAAAATTCCATCCAATCAAGGTGTTTATTTTGAAGATGGGGATCAAAATGAAAGAAGAGCTGAAATAGGGGATGAACATTCCCTTGACAATGAAAATTTGCCCAGGCGTTCAGAAAGAATACGCAATCAGAGTAACAACACTAGGCCTAATTCTTTTCACCAGGTACCTTACCCTTACAGGGGGGAGGGGGTTACCAGCAGAACAAGAACCAGAGGTGGTAACTTGTGATACATTTGCAGGTAACAAACCCAACATGGACCAACAAGTGATTTCCAGTAAAGAAGGTTTTCATATTTACAATTACAGTGAATTACAGGTTTCTGATATATTTTTTGATTTGTTTACAAAGGGTTTTAAATATGTTCCTCAAAGAAATTGTGATATTACTAAAACTATTTTTGATTTAAAAACTTTCATTCGAAAGCTGAATTTAGAAAACTTAATGGGCAAAGTAACCTTTGAGCTTAATACTAGTGTTCCCTATAAGTCCAGTACATACAATCCTCCTGTACATCCACAGTTGAAAAATTTGGAAACTACAATAGAAAGAAGGATTAGGCAAGTCAAAAGATACAAAGGCCATATTCCTAATTTAGAAGCAGCTGAAAAGGAATTACTTAACCAACTTAGTCACAATTCCAACATTCGAGTTATGGAACCCGACAAAGGTGGGGGGTTAGTACTTATGGATAGAATTGGTACTAAGGAAAATGAATGATATTTTACACAATGGATCTAGATACAGGCCAGTCTCTATGAATGAAATTAATGTTTCATACAAAAAATAGACTTGGCCCTCAAAGATTTGTTTGATCAAGATAAGATTACAGTGTATACTCATACCTTGAGAACTTATGGCCCAGGGTTCCTCTATATTTGGGATACCCAAAGTACACAAAATACCCATGACCCCACTTAGGCCTATAGTTGCTGCACAGGGTTCCAAGATTTCGCTTATATCCAAGTTTCTGGATAAGAAACTTAACACCTTTGGGGAAAGGGAACCATTTATTAAAGGACTCTTGGGAATTTTGGCTAAAATTACATCTGATTTATATTCCCCTAATTTAATTTTCCTGACTATAGATATAGTAGACCTTTTTTCTGTGATTCCACACCAACAGGGGCTAGCCTGGTTGGAGGTAGCCCTTAGGAAAAATAAAGGGGTCAGTGAAAATGATATTTTCTTGATTTTGGAATTAACAGAATTGGTTCTACAAAACAATTTTTTGTATTTTTCAGGAGAGTACTTTCAGCTAATTTCAGGAGTGGCAATGGGGGCCAGTTGTGCCCCTACCTATGCAGACATTGTTTTGTCTGTATGGGAAAGCCAGTATGTATTTAATAGTATTTACAGTCAGTACTGGAATTTTTATTCACGATTCTTGGACGATATATGTATTTTCTGGACAGGTCCAGTTGATGTACTGGAAGAATTTATCATATACTTAAATTCTAGTACAGAATTTTTGAAATTCACCTATCAAAGTTCCAAGAGTCAGCTGGATTATTTGGATGTAACCCTGAAAGTAAAAGAGGGAAAGTTTAAATCTACTATTTTTAGAAAATCCACTTTCTCCAATAGTTATTTAAGATACACAAGTTCACATCCTAAACATCAAAAGAGGGGGGTAGTGAAGGGACAATTCATCCGAGCATCACGAATGACCTCAGACGACCTTGATTATATCCATGAATGTTCTATACTTACAAGGTTGTTTTTGGAGAGGGAATATCCCCTAGAGCTTATTGAAAATGTGTGTGGAGAAGTTAATGAGGAGCGAGGCAATAAATACAAGCCCACTTTGGGCTTAGGGAATTTGCCTATATCCTCTATCTCTAGGGAAACAAGTGACTCAAATGAAAATTACAAAACAGTATTTGTTACAGATTACAGTGCCAATTCAGGTATTATTAAAAAAATAGTTGAAGAAGAATGGGGACATTTCTGTAATATGACTAATCTTACCTGTTTTAAAGGGAAAACCATGAAAACTGTATTTCGTAAAGAGAAAAACATAAAGAATGTTTTGGAATGGGAAATGGACACTAGAATTTATTCCAACCAACGTAAAGGTACATACAGATGTGGAGCTTGTGGGCAATGTAAATATATAATACATACTGACAAACTTTACATCTCAGCTAGAAATAGATGGATTCATGCATCTAACTATTCCAACTGTAACAGTCAAAGAATAATTTATCTAAGCATGTGTCAGGTTTGTCAGGGATTTTATACAGGCAAAACTGAGAGACATTTGAAACGGAGGATTTACGAACATCTTTATGAAATACAAAAACAGAATTACAGTAATGCCTTATATCGACACACATTGACATGCCCACAAGCCACATTTACATTTTTTGTACTGGAAACACAGATGAGGGATCATAGGGGGGGGTCCATGGGAGACCCGGTTAGAATACCGGGAAGCGTTTTGGCAGGTGTTGCTGGAAGCTAATAGATTGCCTGGTATGAATGATCATATATCCATTTTGCCCTTATTAAAGTTGAAAGCTGCTAAATTGTGATATATATATATATATATATCCATATATTTTTATTCAATTTACACATGTATACATCCTATATTTTAATATTTATATATTTTAATGTAATCATGATATTTTTAATCAAGTTTTGTATGTTTTAGTATGATTTTTTAGTTTATATAAAGTATATCTGTTCTATCAAATTGTTGTTTTTATATTTACGTTTTGTAATGTGTTCACTTTAAAAATTAATTAAGGAGAATCAATTAATGCAATTTGATTGTAGGGTGTTATATAAACGTGGTTGTTTTGTGGTATGACATTTTATCTGAAGAAGTCAGTTATTCATACTGACGAAAACGTTGTGATTTTACAATATTAACGTTTATATTAAACAATTTCAGTGGTTGCAGTCTCTCCCTTATCTGGTTTTTGGATTTGTGAGTTTTGCTACATACCAGTAGAGTCTCTGGTGGCGATTCTTTGTTTGTTATGGAGGCTCGTTCAGGAGAGACCAAATCCACTTCATCTTCGGATCATCCTTTGGGACTCGAAGTGGGTGAATTTCAGAAGTTGGCCGGTCAGCTTACTCAATTAATTGAATTATTGATGCCTTTGAGTCAAGGTCTCCTTTCTTTTGTGTCCGATAAAGGAGCTCTACTTAACAACAATAAATCCGGACCTGTTCATGATACACCTTTTCTATCGGAGGACAATGGTTTGGGCCAAGGTTCCGGTCTCGGCGTTTTAGACACTTCCCCTGAATTTCAGTGGACACTGAACATTTTACGTTCTCAAAACTCGGATACGGAAAGAGGTGCCAATAGAGGAGAACCGGGCCAGGATGTACCTTCTACATTCCGGGAATGGTTACAGTCCAAACCAAGTTTTATCATGAAAAGGAAACAATTCCTTCGGACAATCATCGGACCTACAATGAGACTGTTGAACTTTTAAGGACAGCCCTATACAGGTACAAAAGCTTGCATTTAGATAACATGTATCTGAATGAGTGTCTTAAAAAACGCTTAGTACCTAAAGGGCTACGGACCTATAAATACCCCAATAATGTTATACTGGGTAGTGAATTTCATCAGGACCTTATTAGGGCCTTTGATAACTGTGGACTGGAAATTGTCCAGGCTATTGTCAAGAACAATGAAAAGGAGATAGTTAGGTTACATGAAGAGATTGAACTACACAATAATTTTATTGTAAATGATTCAATGTTTAGTATAGAGCAACAACAGAAAAGTATTATGATATTAGGCTTTATGTTGACAAGAAATGTGAAGAAATTTCTACTAGAAAACACAGAAAATTACAACGGGATATGAGAGAGTATGAGAAGGGGCAACAATACCCTGCACCACCTATTGTACGGGGACAATATAATCAGGAGAGGGGGGGGGAATTCCATCCCATCAAGGTGTTTATTTTGAAGATGGGGATCAAAATGAAAGAAGAGCTGAAATAGGGGATGAACATTCCCTTGACAATGAAAATTTGCCCAGGCATTCAGAAAGAATACGCAATCAGAGTAACAACACTAGGCCTAATTCTTTTCACCAGGTACCTTACCCTTACAGGGGGGGAGGGGGTTACCAGCAGAACAAGAACCAGAGGTGGTAACTTGTGATACATTTGCAGGTAACAAACCCAACATGGACCAACAAGTGATTTCCAGTAAAGAAGGTTTTCATATTTACAATTACAGTGAATTACAGGTTTCTGATATATTTTTTGATTTGTTTACAAAGGGTTTTAAATATGTTCCTCAAAGAAATTGTGATATTACTAAAACTATTTTTGATTTAAAACTTTCATTCGAAAGCTGAATTTAGAAAACTTAATGGGCAAAGTAACCTTTGAGCTTAATACTAGTGTTCCCTATAAGTCCAGTACATACAATCCTCCTGTACATCCACAGTTGAAAATTTTGGAAACTACAATAGAAAGAAGGATTAGGCAAGTCAAAAGATACAAAGGCCATATTCCTAATTTAGAAGCAGCTGAAAAGGAATTACTTAACCAACTTAGTCACAATTCCAACATTCGAGTTATGGAACCCGACAAAGGTGGGGGGTTAGTACTTATGGATAGAATTGTGTACGAAGGGAAAATGAATGATATTTTACACAATGGATCTAGATACAGGCCAGTCTCTATGAATGAAATTAATGTTTCATACAAAAAATAGACTTGGCCCTCAAAGATTTGTTTGATCAAGATATTATAGATTACAGTGTATACTCATACCTTGAGAACTTATGGCCCAGGGTTCCCTCTATATTTGGGATACCCAAAGTACACAAAAATACCCATGACCCCCCACTTAGGCCTATAGTTGCTGCACAGGGTTCCAAGATTTCGCTTATATCCAAGTTTCTGGATAAGAAACTTAAATACCTTTGGGGAAAGAGAACCATTTATTAAAGGACTCTTGGGAATTTTTGGCTAAAATTACATCTGATTTATATTCCCCTAATTTAATTTTCCTGACTATAGATATAGTAGACCTTTTTTCTGTGATTCCACACCAACAGGGGCTAGCCTGGTTGGAGGTAGCCCTTAGGAAAAATAAAGGGGTCAGTGAAAATGATATTTTCTTGATTTTGGAATTAACAGAATTGGTTCTACAAAACAATTTTTTGTATTTTTCAGGAGAGTACTTTCAGCTAATTTCAGGAGTGGCAATGGGGGCCAGTTGTGCCCCTACCTATGCAGACATTGTTTTGTCTGTATGGGAAAGCCAGTATGTATTTAATAGTATTTACAGTCAGTACTGGAATTTTTATTCACGATTCTTGGACGATATATGTATTTTCTGGACAGGTCCAGTTGATGTACTGGAAGAATTTATCATATACTTAAATTCTAGTACAGAATTTTTGAAATTCACCTATCAAAGTTCCAAGAGTCAGCTGGATTATTTGGATGTAACCCTGAAAGTAAAAGAGGGAAAGTTTAAATCTACTATTTTTAGAAAATCCACTTTCTCCAATAGTTATTTAAGATACACAAGTTCACATCCTAAACATCAAAAGAGGGATAGTGAAGGAACAATTTATCCGTGCATCACCAACTACCACAGATGACCTTGATTATATTCATGCCTGTTCTATACTTACAAGGTTGTTTTGGAGAGGGAATATCCCTAGAGCTTATTGAAAATGTGTGTGGAGAAGTTAATGAGGAGAGGCAATAAATACAAGCCCATTTTGGGCTTAGGGAATTTGCCTATATCCTCTATCTCTAGGGAAACAAGTGACTCAAATGAAAATTACAAAACAGTATTTGTTACAGATTACAGTGCCAATTCAGGTATTATTAAAAAAATAGTTGAAGAAGAATGGGGACATTTCTGTAATATGACTAATCTTACCTGTTTTAGAGGAAAACCATGAAAACTGTATTTCGTAAAGGGAAAAACATAAAGAATGTTTTGGAACGGGAAATGGACACTAGAATTTATTCCAACCAACGTAAAGGTACATACAGATGTGGAGCTTGTGGGCAATGTAAATATATAATACATACTGACAAACTTTACATCTCAGCTAGAAATAGATGGATTCATGCATCTAACTATTCCAACTGTAACAGTCAAAGAATAATTTATCTAAGCATGTGTCAGGTTTGTCAGGGATTTTATACAGGCAAAACTGAGAGACATTTGAAACGGAGGATTCTGAACATCTTTATGAAATACAAAAACAGAATTACAGTAATGCCTTATATCGACACACATTGACATGCCCACAAGCCACATTTACATTTTTTGTACTGGAAACACAGATGAGGGATCATAGGGGGGGGTCCATGGGAGACCCGGTTAGAATACCGGGAAGCGTTTTGGCAGGTGTTGCTGGAAGCTAATAGATTGCCTGGTATGAATGATCATATATCCATTTTGCCCTTATTAAAGTTGAAAGCTGCTAAATTGTGATATATATATATATATATATACATATATTTATATTCAATTTACACATGTATACATCTTATATTTTAATATTTATATATTTTTAATGTAATCATGATATTTTTAATCAAGTTTTGTATGTTTTAGTATGATTTTTTAGTTTATATAAAGTATATCTGTTCTATCAAATTGTTGTTTTTATATTTACGTTTTGTAATGTGTTCACTTTAAAAATTAATTAAGGAGAATCAATTAATGCAATTTGATTGTAGGGTGTTATATAAACGTGGTTGTTTTGTGGTATGACATTTTATCTGAAGAAGTCAGTTATTCATACTGACGGAAACGTTGTGATTTTACAATATTAACATTTATATTAAACAATTTCAGTGGTTGCAGTCTCTCCCTTATCTGGTTTTTGGATTTGTGAGTTTTGCTACATACCAGTAGAGTCTCTGGTGGCGATTCTTTGTTTGTTATGGAGGCTCGTTCAGGAGAGACCAAATCCACTTCATCTTCGGATCATCCTTTGGGACTCGAAGTGGGTGAATTTCGGAAGTTGGCCGGTCAGCTTACTCAATTAATTGAATTATTGATGCCTTTGAGTCAAGGTCTCCTTTCTTTTGTGTCCGGTAAAGGAGCTCTACTTAACAACAATAAATCCGGACCTGTTCATGATACACCTTTTCTATCGGAGGACAATGGTTTGGGCCAAGGTTCCGGTCTCGGCGTTTTAGACACTTCCCCTGAATTTCAGTGGACACTGAACATTTTACGTTCTCAAAACTCGGATACGGAAAGAGGTGCCAATAGAGGAGAACCGGGCCAGGATGTACCTTCTACATTCCGGGAATGGTTACAGTCCAAACCGAAGTTTTATCATGAAAAGGAAACAATTCCTTTGGACAATCATCGTACCTACAATGAGACTGTTGAACTTTTAAGGACAGCCCTATACAGGTACAAAAGCTTGCATTTAGATAACATGTATCTGAATGAGTGTCTTAAAAAACGCTTAGTACCTAAAGGGCTACGGACCTATAAATACCCCAATAATGTTATACTGGGTAGTGAATTTCATCAGGACCTTATTAGGGCCTTTGATAACTGTGGACTGGAAATTGTCCAGGCTATTGTCAAGAACAATGAAAAGGAGATAGTTAGGTTACATGAAGAGATTGAACTACACAATAATTTTATTGTAAATGATTCAATGTTTAGTATAGAGCAAGAAAAGAAAAGTATTATGATATTAGGCTTTATGTTGACAAGAAATGTGAAGAAATTTCTACTAGAAAACACAGAAAATTACAACGGGATATGAGAGAGTATGAGAAGGGGCAACAATACCCTGCACCACCTATTGCAATGGGACAATATAATCAGGAGAGGGGAAAAATTCCATCCCATCAAGGTGTTTATTTTGAAGATGGGGATCAAAATGAAAGAAGAGCTGAAATAGGGGATGAACATTCCCTTGACAATGAAAATTTGCCCAGGCGTTCAGAAAGAATACGCAATCAGAGTAACAACACTAGGCCTAATTCTTTTCACCAGGTACCTTACCCTTACAGGGGAGGGTTACCAGCAGAACAAGAACCAGAGGTGGTAACTTGTGATACATTTGCAGGTAACAAACCCAGCATGGACCAACAAGTGATTTCCAGTAAAGAAGGTTTTCATATTTACAATTACAGTGAATTACAGGTTTCTGATATATTTTTTGATTTGTTTACAAAGGGTTTTAAATATGTTCCTCAAAGAAATTGTGATATTACTAAAACTATTTTTGATTTAAAACTTTCATTCGAAAGCTGAATTTAGAAAACTTAATGGGCAAAGTAACCTTTGAGCTTAATACTAGTGTTCCCTATAAGTCCAGTACATACAATCCTCCTGTACATCCACAGTTGAAAAATTTGGAAACTACAATAGAAAGAAGGATTAGGCAAGTCAAAAGATACAAAGGCCATATTCCTAATTTAGAAGCAGCTGAAAAGGAATTACTTAACCAACTTAGTCACAATTCCAACATTCGAGTTATGGAACCCGACAAAGGTGGGGGGTTAGTACTTATGGATAGAATTGTGTCTGAAGGAAAATGAATGATATTTTACACAATGGATCTAGATACAGGCCAGTCTCTATGAATGAAATTAATGTTTCATACAAAAAATAGACTTGGCCCTCAAAGATTTGTTTGATCAAGATATTATAGATTACAGTGTATACTCATACCTTGAGAACTTATGGCCCAGGGTTCCCTCTATATTTGGGATACCCAAAGTACACAAAAATACCCATGACCCCCCACTTAGGCCTATAGTTGCTGCACAGGGTTCCAAGATTTCGCTTATATCCAAGTTTCTGGATAAGAAACTTAAATACCTTTGGGGGAAAGAGAACCATTTATTAAAGGACTCTTGGGAATTTTTGGCTAAAATTACATCTGATTTATATTCCCCTAATTTAATTTTCCTGACTATAGATATAGTAGACCTTTTTTCTGTGATTCCACACCAACAGGGGCTAGCCTGGTTGGAGGTAGCCCTTAGGAAAAATAAAGGGGTCAGTGAAAATGATATTTTCTTGATTTTGGAATTAACAGAATTGGTTCTACAAAACAATTTTTTGTATTTTTCAGGAGAGTACTTTCAGCTAATTTCAGGAGTGGCAATGGGGGCCAGTTGTGCCCCTACCTATGCGGACATTGTTTTGTCTGTATGGGAAAGCCAGTATGTATTTAATAGTATTTACAGTCAGTACTGGAATTTTTATTCACGATTCTTGGACGATATATGTATTTTCTGGACAGGTCCAGTTGATGTACTGGAAGAATTTATCATATACTTAAATTCTAGTACAGAATTTTTGAAATTCACCTATCAAAGTTCCAAGAGTCAGCTGGATTATTTGGATGTAACCCTGAAAGTAAAAGAGGGAAAGTTTAAATCTACTATTTTTAGAAAATCCACTTTCTCCAATAGTTATTTAAGATACACAAGTTCACATCCTAAACATCAAAAGAGGGGGGTAGTGAAGGGACAATTCATCCGAGCATCACGAATGACCTCAGGCGACCTTGATTATATCCATGAATGTTCTATACTTACAAGGTTGTTTTGGAGAGGAATATCCCTAGAGCTTATTGAAAATGTGTGTGGAGAAGTTAATGAGGAGAGGCAATAAATACAAGCCCACTTTGGGCTTAGGGAATTTGCCTATATCCTCTATCTCTAGGGAAACAAGTGACTCAAATGAAAATTACAAAACAGTATTTGTTACAGATTACAGTGCCAATTCAGGTATTATTAAAAAAATAGTTGAAGAAGAATGGGGACATTTCTGTAATATGACTAATCTTACCTGTTTTAAAGGGAAAACCATGAAAACTGTATTTCGTAAAGGGAAAAACATAAAGAATGTTTTGGAACGGGAATGGACACTAGAATTTATTCCAACCAACGTAAAGGTACATACAGATGTGGAGCTTGTGGGCAATGTAAATATATAATACATACTGACAAACTTTACATCTCAGCTAGAAATAGATGGATTCATGCATCTAACTATTCCAACTGTAACAGTCAAAGAATAATTTATCTAAGCATGTGTCAGGTTTGTCAGGGATTTTATACAGGCAAAACTGAGAGACATTTGAAACGGAGGATTCTGAACATCTTTATGAAATACAAAACAGAATTACAGTAATGCCTTATATCGACACACATTGACATGCCCACAAGCCACATTTACATTTTTTGTACTGGAAACACAGATGAGGGATCATAGGGGGGGGTCCATGGGAGACCCGGTTAGAATACCGGGAAGCGTTTTGGCAGGTGTTGCTGGAAGCTAATAGATTGCCTGGTATGAATGATCATATATCCATTTTGCCCTTATTAAAGTTGAAAGCTGCTAAATTGTGATATATATATATATATATATCCATATATTTTTATTCAATTTACACATGTATACATCCTATATTTTAATATTTATATATTTTTAATGTAATCATGATATTTTTAATCAAGTTTTGTATGTTTTAGTATGATTTTTTAGTTTATATAAAGTATATCTGTTCTATCAAATTGTTGTTTTTATATTTACGTTTTGTAATGTGTTCACTTTAAAAATTAATTAAGGAGAATCAATTAATGCAATTTGATTGTAGGGTGTTATATAAACGTGGTTGTTTTGTGGTATGACATTTTATCTGAAGAAGTCAGTTATTCATACTGACGAAAACGTTGTGATTTTACAATATTAACGTTTATATTAAACAATTTCAGTGGTTGCAGTCTCTCCCTTATCTGGTTTTTGGATTTGTGAGTTTTGCTACATACCAGTAGAGTCTCTGGTGGCGATTCTTTGTTTGTTATGGAGGCTCGTTCAGGAGAGACCAAATCCACTTCATCTTCGGATCATCCTTTGGGACTCGAAGTGGGTGAATTTCGGAAGTTGGCCGGTCAGCTTACTCAATTAATTGAATTATTGATGCCTTTGAGTCAAGGTCTCCTTTCTTTTGTGTCCGGTAAAGGAGCTCTACTTAACAACAATAAATCCGGACCTGTTCATGATACACCTTTTCTATCGGAGGACAATGGTTTGGGCCAAGGTTCCGGTCTCGGCGTTTTAGACACTTCCCCTGAATTTCAGTGGACACTGAACATTTTACGTTCTCAAAACTCGGATACGGAAAGAGGTGCCAATAGAGGAGAACCGGGCCAGGATGTACCTTCTACATTCCGGGAATGGTTACAGTCCAAACCAAAGTTTTATCATGAAAAGGAAACAATTCCTTCGGACAATCATCGTACCTACAATGAGACTGTTGAACTTTTAAGGACAGCCCTATACAGGTACAAAAGCTTGCATTTAGATAACATGTATCTGAATGAGTGTCTTAAAAAACGCTTAGTACCTAAAGGGCTACGGACCTATAAATACCCCAATAATGTTATACTGGGTAGTGAATTTCATCAGGACCTTATTAGGGCCTTTGATAACTGTGGACTGGAAATTGTCCAGGCTATTGTCAAGAACAATGAAAAGGAGATAGTTAGGTTACATGAAGAGATTGAACTACACAATAATTTTATTGTAAATGATTCAATGTTTAGTATAGAGCAAGAAAAGAAAAAGTATTATGATATTAGGCTTTATGTTGACAAGAAATGTGAAGAAATTTCTACTAGAAAACACAGAAAATTACAACGGGATATGAGAGAGTATGAGAAGGGGCAACAATACCCTGCACCACCTATTGTATGGGGACAATATAATCAGGAGAGGGGGGGGGAAATTCCATCCCATCAAGGTGTTTATTTTGAAGATGGGGATCAAAATGAAAGAAGAGCTGAAATAGGGGATGAACATTCCCTTGACAATGAAAATTTGCCCAGGCATTCAGAAAGAATACGCAATCAGAGTAACAACACTAGGCCTAATTCTTTTCACCAGGTACCTTACCCTTACAGGGGGGGAGGGGGTTACCAGCAGAACAAGAACCAGAGGTGGTAACTTGTGATACATTTGCAGGTAACAAACCCAACATGGACCAACAAGTGATTTCCAGTAAAGAAGGTTTTCATATTTACAATTACAGTGAATTACAGGTTTCTGATATATTTTTTGATTTGTTTACAAAGGGTTTTAAATATGTTCCTCAAAGAAATTGTGATATTACTAAAACTATTTTTGATTTAAAAACTTTCATTCGAAAGCTGAATTTAGAAAACTTAATGGGCAAAGTAACCTTTGAGCTTAATACTAGTGTTCCCTATAAGTCCAGTACATACAATCCTCCTGTACATCCACAGTTGAAAATTTTGGAAACTACAATAGAAAGAAGGATTAGGCAAGTCAAAAGATACAAAGGCCATATTCCTAATTTAGAAGCAGCTGAAAAGGAATTACTTAACCAACTTAGTCACAATTCCAACATTCGTGTTATGGAACCCGACAAAGGTGGGGGGTTAGTACTTATGGATAGAATTGTGTACGAAGGGAAAATGAATGATATTTTACACAATGGATCTAGATACAGGCCAGTCTCTATGAATGAAATTAATGTTTCATACAAAAAATAGACTTGGCCCTCAAAGATTTGTTTGATCAAGGTATTATAGATTACAGTGTATACTCATACCTTGAGAACTTATGGCCCAGGGTTCCCTCTATATTTGGGATACCCAAAGTACACAAAAATACCCATGACCCCCCACTTAGGCCTATAGTTGCTGCACAGGGTTCCAAGATTTCGCTTATATCCAAGTTTCTGGATAAGAAACTTAAATACCTTTGGGGAAAGAGAACCATTTATTAAAGGACTCTTGGGAATTTTTGGCTAAAATTACATCTGATTTATATTCCCCTAATTTAATTTTCCTGACTATAGATATAGTAGACCTTTTTTCTGTGATTCCACACCAACAGGGGCTAGCCTGGTTGGAGGTAGCCCTTAGGAAAAATAAAGGGGTCAGTGAAAATGATATTTTCTTGATTTTGGAATTAACAGAATTGGTTCTACAAAACAATTTTTTGTATTTTTCAGGAGAGTACTTTCAGCTAATTTCAGGAGTGGCAATGGGGGCCAGTTGTGCCCCTACCTATCACGGACATTGTTTTGTCTGTATGGGAAAGCCAGTATGTATTTAATAGTATTTACAGTCAGTACTGGAATTTTTATTCACGATTCTTGGGCGATATATGTATTTTCTGGACAGGTCCAGTTGATGTACTGGAAGAATTTATCATATACTTAAATTCTAGTACAGAATTTTGAAATTCACCTATCAAAGTTCCAAGAGTCAGCTGGATTATTTGGATGTAACCCTGAAAGTAAAAGAGGAAAGTTTAAATCTACTATTTTTAGAAAATCCACTTTCTCCAATAGTTATTTAAGATACACAAGTTCACATCCTAAACATCAAAAGAGGGGGATAGTGAAGGGACAATTCATCCGAGCATCACGAATGACCTCAGGCGACCTTGATTATATCCATGAATGTTCTATACTTACAAGGTTGTTTTTGGAGAGGGAATATCCCTAGAGCTTATTGAAAATGTGTGTGGAGAAGTTAATGAGGAGAGAGGCAATAAATACAAGCCCATTTTGGGCTTAGGAATTGCCTATATCCTCTATCTCTAGGGAAACAAGTGACTCAAATGAAAATTACAAAACAGTATTTGTTACAGATTACAGTGCCAATTCAGGTATTATTAAAAAAATAGTTGAAGAAGAATGGGGACATTTCTGTAATATGACTAATCTTACCTGTTTTAAAGGGAAAACCATGAAAACTGTATTTAAGTAAAGGGAAAAACATAAAGAATGTTTTGGAGCGGAAATGGACACTAGAATTTATTCCAACCAACGTAAAGGTACATACAGATGTGGAGCTTGTGGGCAATGTAAATATATAATACATACTGACAAACTTTACATCTCAGCTAGAAATAGATGGATTCATGCATCTAACTATTCCAACTGTAACAGTCAAAGAATAATTTATCTAAGCATGTGTCAGGTTTGTCAGGGATTTTATACAGGCAAAACTGAGAGACATTTGAAACGGAGGATTTACGAACATCTTTATGAAATACAAAAACAGAATTACAGTAATGCCTTATATCGACACACATTGACATGCCCACAAGCCACATTTACATTTTTTGTACTGGAAACACAGATGAGGGATCATAGGGGGTCCATGGGAGACCGGTTAGAATACCGGGAAGCGTTTTGGCAGGTGTTGCTGGAAGCTAATAGATTGCCTGGTATGAATGATCATATATCCATTTTGCCCTTATTAAAGTTGAAAGCTGCTAAATTGTGATATATATATATATATATATACATATATTTTTATTCAATTTACACATGTATACATCTTATATTTTAATATTTATATATTTTTAATGTAATCATGATATTTTTAATCAAGTTTTGTATGTTTTAGTATGATTTTTTAGTTTATATAAAGTATATCTGTTCTATCAAATTGTTGTTTTTATATTTACGTTTTGTAATGTGTTCACTTTAAAAATTAATTAAGGAGAATCAATTAATGCAATTTGATTGTAGGGTGTTATATAAACGTGGTTGTTTTGTGGTATGACATTTTATCTGAAGAAGTCAGTTATTCATACTGACGAAAACGTTGTGATTTTACAATATTAACGTTTATATTAAACAATTTCAGTGGTTGCAGTCTCTCCCTTATCTGGTTTTTGGATTTGTGAGTTTTGCTACATACCAGTAGAGTCTCTGGTGGCGATTCTTTGTTTGTTATGGAGGCTCGTTCAGGAGAGACCAAATCCACTTCATCTTCGGATCATCCTTTGGGACTCAAGTGGGTGAATTTCGGAAGTTGGCCGGTCAGCTTACTCAATTAATTGAATTATTGATGCCTTTGAGTCAAGGTCTCCTTTCTTTTGTGTCCGGTAAAGGAGCTCTACTTAACAACAATAAATCGGACCTGTTCATGATACACCTTTTCTATCGGAGGACAATGGTTTGGGCCAAGGTTCCGGTCTCGGCGTTTTAGACACTTCCCCTGAATTTCAGTGGACACTGAACATTTTACGTTCTCAAAACTCGGATACGGAAAGAGGTGCCAATAGAGGAGAACCGGGCCAGGATGTACCTTCTACATTCCGGGAATGGTTACAGTCCAAACCGAAGTTTTATCATGAAAAGGAAACAATTCCTTCGGACAATCATCATACCTACAATGAGACTGTTGAACTTTTAAGGACAGCCCTATACAGGTACAAAAGCTTGCATTTAGATAACATGTATCTGAATGAGTGTCTTAAAAACGCTTAGTACCTAAAGGGCTACGGACCTATAAATACCCCAATAATGTTATACTGGGTAGTGAATTTCATCAGGACCTTATTAGGGCCTTTGATAACTGTGGACTGGAAATTGTCCAGGCTATTGTCAAGAACAATGAAAAGGAGATAGTTAGGTTACATGAAGAGATTGAACTACACAATAATTTTATTGTAAATGATTCAATGTTTAGTATAGAGCAAGAAAAGAAAAAGTATTATGATATTAGGCTTTATGTTGACAAGAAATGTGAAGAAATTTCTACTAGAAAACACAGAAAATTACAACGGGATATGAGAGAGTATGAGAAGGGGCAACAATACCCTGCACCACCTATTGTACGGGGACAATATAATCAGGAGAGGGGGGGGAAATTCCATCCCATCAAGGTGTTTATTTTGAAGATGGGGATCAAAATGAAAGAAGAGCTGAAATAGGGGATGAACATTCCCTTGACAATGAAAATTTGCCCAGGCATTCAGAAAGAATACGCAATCAGAGTAACAACACTAGGCCTAATTCTTTTCACCAGGTACCTTACCCTTACAGGGGGGGAGGGGGTTACCAGCAGAACAAGAACCAGAGGTGGTAACTTGTGATACATTTGCAGGTAACAAACCCAACATGGACCAACAAGTGATTTCCAGTAAAGAAGGTTTTCATATTTACAATTACAGTGAATTACAGGTTTCTGATATATTTTTTGATTTGTTTACAAAGGGTTTTAAATATGTTCCTCAAAGAAATTGTGATATTACTAAAACTATTTTTGATTTAAAAACTTTCATTGAAAGCTGAATTTAGAAAACTTAATGGGCAAAGTAACCTTTGAGCTTAATACTAGTGTTCCCTATAAGTCCAGTACATACAATCCTCCTGTACATCCACAGTTGAAAATTTTGGAAACTACAATAGAAAGAAGGATTAGGCAAGTCAAAAGATACAAAGGCCATATTCCTAATTTAGAAGCAGCTGAAAAGGAATTACTTAACCAACTTAGTCACAATTCCAACATTCGTGTTATGGAACCCGACAAAGGTGGGGGGTTAGTACTTATGGATAGAATTGTGTACGAAGGGAAAATGAATGATATTTTACACAATGGATCTAGATACAGGCCAGTCTCTATGAATGAAATTAATGTTTCATACAAAAAAATAGACTTGGCCCTCAAAGATTTGTTTGATCAAGGTATTATAGATTACAGTGTATACTCATACCTTGAGAACTTATGGCCCAGGGTTCCCTCTATATTTGGGATACCCAAAGTACACAAAAATACCCATGACCCCCCACTTAGGCCTATAGTTGCTGCACAGGGTTCCAAGATTTCGCTTATATCCAAGTTTCTGGATAAGAAACTTAAATACCTTTGGGGGAAAGAGAACCATTTATTAAAGGACTCTTGGGAATTTTTGGCTAAAATTACATCTGATTTATATTCCCTAATTTAATTTTCCTGACTATAGATATAGTAGACCTTTTTTCTGTGATTCCACACCAACAGGGGCTAGCCTGGTTGGAGGTAGCCCTTAGGAAAAATAAAGGGGTCAGTGAAAATGATATTTTCTTGATTTTGGAATTAACAGAATTGGTTCTACAAAACAATTTTTTGTATTTTTCAGGAGAGTACTTTCAGCTAATTTCAGGAGTGGCAATGGGGCCAGTTGTGCCCCTACCTATGGACATTGTTTTGTCTGTATGGGAAAGCCAGTATGTATTTAATAGTATTTACAGTCAGTACTGGAATTTTTATTCACGATTCTTGGACGATATATGTATTTTCTGGACAGGTCCAGTTGATGTACTGGAAGAATTTATCATATACTTAAATTCTAGTACAGAATTTTTGAAATTCACCTATCAAAGTTCCAAGAGTCAGCTGGATTATTTGGATGTAACCCTGAAAGTAAAAGAGGAAAGTTTAAATCTACTATTTTAGAAAATCCACTTTCTCCAATAGTTATTTAAGATACACAAGTTCACATCCTAAACATCAAAAGAGGGGGATAGTGAAGGGACAATTCATCCGAGCATCACGAATGACCTCAGACGACCTTGATTATATCCATGAATGTTCTATACTTACAAGGTTGTTTTTGGAGAGGAATATCCTAGAGCTTATTGAAAATGTGTGTGGAGAAGTTAATGAGGAGAGAGGCAATAAATACAAGCCCATTTTGGGCTTAGGGAATTTGCCTATATCCTCTATCTCTAGGGAAACAAGTGACTCAAATGAAAATTACAAAACAGTATTTGTTACAGATTACAGTGCCAATTCAGGTATTATTAAAAAAATAGTTGAAGAAGAATGGGGACATTTCTGTAATATGACTGATCTTACCTGTTTTAAAGGGAAAACCATGAAAACTGTATTTCGTAAAGGGAAAAACATAAAGAATGTTTTGGAACGGGAATGGACACTAGAATTTATTCCAACCAACGTAAAGGTACATACAGATGTGGAGCTTGTGGGCAATGTAAATATATAATACATACTGACAAACTTTACATCTCAGCTAGAAATAGATGGATTCATGCATCTAACTATTCCAACTGTAACAGTCAAAGAATAATTTATCTAAGCATGTGTCAGGTTTGTCAGGGATTTTATACAGGCAAAACTGAGAGACATTTGAAACGGAGGATTTACGAACATCTTTATGAAATACAAAAACAGAATTACAGTAATGCCTTATATCGACACACATTGACATGCCCACAAGCCACATTTACATTTTTTGTACTGGAAACACAGATGAGGGATCATAGGGGGGGGTCCATGGGAGACCCGGTTAGAATACCGGGAAGCGTTTTGGCAGGTGTTGCTGGAAGCTAATAGATTGCCTGGTATGAATGATCATATATCCATTTTGCCCTTATTAAAGTTGAAAGCTGCTAAATTGTGATATATATATATATATATATACATATATTTATATTCAATTTACACATGTATACATCTTATATTTTAATATTTATATATTTTTAATGTAATCATGATATTTTTAATCAAGTTTTGTATGTTTTAGTATGATTTTTTAGTTTATATAAAGTATATCTGTTCTATCAAATTGTTGTTTTTATATTTACGTTTTGTAATGTGTTCACTTTAAAAATTAATTAAGGAGAATCAATTAATGCAATTTGATTGTAGGGTGTTATATAAACGTGGTTGTTTTGTGGTATGACATTTTATCTGAAGAAGTCAGTTATTCATACTGACGAAAACGTTGTGATTTTACAATATTAACGTTTATATTAAACAATTTCAGTGGTTGCAGTCTCTCCCTTATCTGGTTTTTGGATTTGTGAGTTTTGCTACATACCAGTAGAGTCTCTGGTGGCGATTCTTTGTTTGTTATGGAGGCTCGTTCAGGAGAGACCAAATCCACTTCATCTTCGGATCATCCTTTGGGACTCGAAGTGGGTGAATTTCGAAGTTGGCCGGTCAGCTTACTCAATTAATTGAATTATTGATGCCTTTGAGTCAAGGTCTCCTTTCTTTTGTGTCCGGTAAAGGAGCTCTACTTAACAACAATAAATCCGGACCTGTTCATGATACACCTTTTCTATCGGAGGACAATGGTTTGGGCCAAGGTTCCGGTCTCGGCATTTTAGACACTTCCCCTGAATTTCAGTGGACACTGAACATTTTACGTTCTCAAAACTCGGATACGGAAAGAGGTGCCAATAGAGGAGAACCGGGCCAGGATGTACCTTCTACATTCCGGGAATGGTTACAGTCCAAACCGAAGTTTTATCATGAAAAGGAAACAATTCCTTCGGACAATCATCGTACCTACAATGAGACTGTTGAACTTTTAAGGACAGCCCTATACAGGTACAAAAGCTTGCATTTAGATAACATGTATCTGAATGAGTGTCTTAAAAAACGCTTAGTACCTAAAGGGCTACGGACCTATAAATACCCCAATAATGTTATACTGGGTAGTGAATTTCATCAGGACCTTATTAGGGCCTTTGATAACTGTGGACTGGAAATTGTCCAGGCTATTGTCAAGAACAATGAAAAGGAGATAGTTAGGTTACATGAAGAGATTGAACTACACAATAATTTTATTGTAAATGATTCAATGTTTAGTATAGAGCAAGAAAAGAAAAAGTATTATGATATTAGGCTTTATGTTGACAAGAAATGTGAAGAAATTTCTACTAGAAAACACAGAAAATTACAACGGGATATGAGAGAGTATGAGAAGGGGCAACAATACCCTGCACCACCTATTGTATGGGGACAATATAATCAGGAGAGGGGGGAAAAATTCCATCCCATCAAGGTGTTTATTTTGAAGATGGGGATCAAAATGAAAGAAGAGCTGAAATAGGGGATGAACATTCCCTTGACAATGAAAATTTGCCCAGGCATTCAGAAAGAATACGCAATCAGAGTAACAACACTAGGCCTAATTCTTTTCACCAGGTACCTTACCCTTACAGGGGGGGAGGGGGTTACCAGCAGAACAAGAACCAGAGGTGGTAACTTGTGATACATTTGCAGGTAACAAACCCAACATGGACCAACAAGTGATTTCCAGTAAAGAAGGTTTTCATATTTACAATTACAGTGAATTACAGGTTTCTGATATATTTTTGATTTGTTTACAAAGGGTTTTAAATATGTTCCTCAAAGAAATTGTGATATTACTAAAACTATTTTTGATTTAAAACTTTCCTTCGAAAGCTGAATTTAGAAAACTTAATGGGCAAAGTAACCTTTGAGCTTAATACTAGTGTTCCCTATAAGTCCAGTACATACAATCCTCCTGTACATCCACAGTTGAAAAATTTGGAAACTACAATAGAAAGAAGGATTAGGCAAGTCAAAAGATACAAAGGCCATATTCCTAATTTAGAAGCAGCTGAAAAGGAATTACTTAACCAACTTAGTCACAATTCCAACATTCGAGTTATGGAACCCGACAAAGGTGGGGGGTTAGTACTTATGGATAGAATTGTGTACGAAGGGAAAATGAATGATATTTTACACAATGGATCTAGATACAGGCCAGTCTCTATGAATGAAATTAATGTTTCATACAAAAAAATAGACTTGGCCCTCAAAGATTTGTTTGATCAAGATATTATAGATTACAGTGTATACTCATACCTTGAGAACTTATGGCCCAGGGTTCCCTCTATATTTGGGATACCCAAAGTACACAAAAATACCCATGACCCCCCACTTAGGCCTATAGTTGCTGCACAGGGTTCCAAGATTTCGCTTATATCCAAGTTTCTGGATAAGAAACTTAAATACCTTTGGGGGAAAGAGAACCATTTATTAAAGGACTCTTGGGAATTTTTGGCTAAAATTACATCTGATTTATATTCCCCTAATTTAATTTTCCTGACTATAGATATAGTAGACCTTTTTTCTGTGATTCCACACCAACAGGGGCTAGCCTGGTTGGAGGTAGCCCTTAGGAAAAATAAAGGGGTCAGTGAAAATGATATTTTCTTGATTTTGGAATTAACAGAATTGGTTCTACAAAACAATTTTTTGTATTTTTCAGGAGAGTACTTTCAGCTAATTTCAGGAGTGGCAATGGGGGCCAGTTGTGCCCCTACCTATGCGGACATTGTTTTGTCTGTATGGGAAAGCCAGTATGTATTTAATAGTATTTACAGTCAGTACTGGAATTTTTATTCACGATTCTTGGACGATATATGTATTTTCTGGACAGGTCCAGTTGATGTACTGGAAGAATTTATCATATACTTAAATTCTAGTACAGAATTTTTGAAATTCACCTATCAAAGTTCCAAGAGTCAGCTGGATTATTTGGATGTAACCCTGAAAGTAAAAGAGGGAAAGTTTAAATCTACTATTTTTAGAAAATCCACTTTCTCCAATAGTTATTTAAGATACACAAGTTCACATCCTAAACATCAAAAGAGGGGGATAGTGAAGGGACAATTCATCCGAGCATCACGAATGACCTCAGACGACCTTGATTATATCCATGAATGTTCTATACTTACAAGGTTGTTTTTGGAGAGGGAATATCCCCTAGAGCTTATTGAAAATGTGTGTGGAGAAGTTAATGAGGAGAGAGGCAATAAATACAAGCCCATTTTGGGCTTAGGGAATTTGCCTATATCCTCTATCTCTAGGGAAACAAGTGACTCAAATGAAAATTACAAAACAGTATTTGTTACAGATTACAGTGCCAATTCAGGTATTATTAAAAAAATAGTTGAAGAAGAATGGGGACATTTCTGTAATATGACTGATCTTACCTGTTTTAAAGGGAAAACCATGAAAACTGTATTTCGTAAAGGGAAAAACATAAAGAATGTTTTGGAACGGGAAATGGACACTAGAATTTATTCCAACCAACGTAAAGGTACATACAGATGTGGAGCTTGTGGGCAATGTAAATATATAATACATACTGACAAACTTTACATCTCAGCTAGAAATAGATGGATTCATGCATCTAACTATTCCAACTGTAACAGTCAAAGAATAATTTATCTAAGCATGTGTCAGGTTTGTCAGGGATTTTATACAGGCAAAACTGAGAGACATTTGAAACGGAGGATTTACGAACATCTTTATGAAATACAAAAACAGAATTACAGTAATGCCTTATATCGACACACATTGACATGCCCACAAGCCACATTTACATTTTTTGTACTGGAAACACAGATGAGGGATCATAGGGGGGGGTCCATGGGAGACCCGGTTAGAATACCGGGAAGCGTTTTGGCAGGTGTTGCTGGAAGCTAATAGATTGCCTGGTATGAATGATCATATATCCATTTTGCCCTTATTAAAGTTGAAAGCTGCTAAATTGTGATATATATATATATATATATACATATATTTATATTCAATTTACACATGTATACATCTTATATTTTAATATTTATATATTTTTAATGTAATCATGATATTTTTAATCAAGTTTTGTATGTTTTAGTATGATTTTTTAGTTTATATAAAGTATATCTGTTCTATCAAATTGTTGTTTTTATATTTACGTTTTGTAATGTGTTCACTTTAAAAATTAATTAAGGAGAATCAATTAATGCAATTTGATTGTAGGGTGTTATATAAACGTGGTTGTTTTGTGGTATGACATTTTATCTGAAGAAGTCAGTTATTCATACTGACGAAAACGTTGTGATTTTACAATATTAACGTTTATATTAAACAATTTCAGTGGTTGCAGTCTCTCCCTTATCTGGTTTTTGGATTTGTGAGTTTTGCTACATACCAGTAGAGTCTCTGGTGGCGATTCTTTGTTTGTTATGGAGGCTCGTTCAGGAGAGACCAAATCCACTTCATCTTCGGATCATCCTTTGGGACTCGAAGTGGGTGAATTTCGGAAGTTGGCCGGTCAGCTTACTCAATTAATTGAATTATTGATGCCTTTGAGTCAAGGTCTCCTTTCTTTTGTGTCCGGTAAAGGAGCTCTACTTAACAACAATAAATCCGGACCTGTTCATGATACACCTTTTCTATCGGAGGACAATGGTTTGGGCCAAGGTTCCGGTCTCGGCGTTTTAGACACTTCCCCTGAATTTCAGTGGACACTGAACATTTTACGTTCTCAAAACTCGGATACGGAAAGAGGTGCCAATAGAGGAGAACCGGGCCAGGATGTACCTTCTACATTCCGGGAATGGTTACAGTCCAAACCGAAGTTTTATCATGAAAAGGAAACAATTCCTTCGGACAATCATCGTACCTACAATGAGACTGTTGAACTTTTAAGGACAGCCCTATACAGGTACAAAAGCTTGCATTTAGATAACATGTATCTGAATGAGTGTCTTAAAAAACGCTTAGTACCTAAAGGGCTACGGACCTATAAATACCCCAATAATGTTATACTGGGTAGTGAATTTCATCAGGACCTTATTAGGGCCTTTGATAACTGTGGACTGGAAATTGTCCAGGCTATTGTCAAGAACAATGAAAAGGAGATAGTTAGGTTACATGAAGAGATTGAACTACACAATAATTTTATTGTAAATGATTCAATGTTTAGTATAGAGCAAGAAAAGAAAAAGTATTATGATATTAGGCTTTATGTTGACAAGAAATGTGAAGAAATTTCTACTAGAAAACACAGAAAATTACAACGGGATATGAGAGAGTATGAGAAGGGGCAACAATACCCTGTACCACCTGTTGTACGGGGACAATATAATCAGGAGAGGGGGGAAAAAATTCCATCCCATCAAGGTGTTTATTTTGAAGATGGGGATCAAAATGAAAGAAGAGCTGAAATAGGGGATGAACATTCCCTTGACAATGAAAATTTGCCCAGGCGTTCAGAAAGAATACGCAATCAGAGTAACAACACTAGGCCTAATTCTTTTCACCAGGTACCTTACCCTTACAGGGGGGAGGGGGTTACCAGCAGAACAAGAACTAGAGGTGGTAACTTGTGATACATTTGCAGGTAACAAACCCAACATGGACCAACAAGTGATTTCCAGTAAAGAAGGTTTTCATATTTACAATTACAGTGAATTACAGGTTTCTGATATATTTTTTGATTTGTTTACAAAGGGTTTTAAATATGTTCCTCAAAGAAATTGTGATATTACTAAAACTATTTTTGATTTAAAAACTTTCATTCGAAAGCTGAATTTAGAAAACTTAATGGGCAAAGTAACCTTTGAGCTTAATACTAGTGTTCCCTATAAGTCCAGTACATACAATCCTCCTGTACATCCACAGTTGAAAAATTTGGAAACTACAATAGAAAGAAGGATTAGGCAAGTCAAAAGATACAAAGGCCATATTCCTAATTTAGAAGCAGCTGAAAAGGAATTACTTAACCAACTTAGTCACAATTCCAACATTCGAGTTATGGAACCCAACAAAGGTGGGGGGTTAGTACTTATGGATAGAATTGTGTCTGAAGGAAAATGAATGATATTTTACACAATGGATCTAGATACAGGCCAGTCTCTATGAATGAAATTAATGTTTCATACAAAAAATAGACTTGGCCCTCAAAGATTTGTTTGATCAAGATATTATAGATTACAGTGTATACTCATACCTTGAGAACTTATGGCCCAGGGTTCCCTCTATATTTGGGATACCCAAAGTACACAAAAATACCCATGACCCCCCACTTAGGCCTATAGTTGCTGCACAGGGTTCCAAGATTTCGCTTATATCCAAGTTTCTGGATAAGAAACTTAAATACCTTTGGGGGAAAGAGAACCATTTATTAAAGGACTCTTGGGAATTTTGGCTAAAATTACATCTGATTTATATTCCCTAATTTAATTTTCCTGACTATAGATATAGTAGACCTTTTTTCTGTGATTCCACACCAACAGGGGCTAGCCTGGTTGGAGGTAGCCCTTAGGAAAAATAAAGGGGTCAGTGAAAATGATATTTTCTTGATTTTGGAATTAACAGAATTGGTTCTACAAAACAATTTTTTGTATTTTTCAGGAGAGTACTTTCAGCTAATTTCAGGAGTGGCAATGGGGCCAGTTGTGCCCCTTCCTACACAGACATTGTTTTGTCTGTATGGGAAAGCCAGTATGTATTTAATAGTATTTACAGTCAGTACTGGAATTTTTATTCACGATTCTTGGACGATATATGTATTTTCTGGACAGGTCCAGTTGATGTACTGGAAGAATTTATCATATACTTAAATTCTAGTACAGAATTTTTGAAATTCACCTATCAAAGTTCCAAGAGTCAGCTGGATTATTTGGATGTAACCCTGAAAGTAAAAGAGGGAAAGTTTAAATCTACTATTTTTAGAAAATCCACTTTCTCCAATAGTTATTTAAGATACACAAGTTCACATCCTAAACATCAAAAGAGGGGGATAGTGAAGGGACAATTCATCCGAGCATCACGAATGACCTCAGACGACCTTGATTATATCCATGAATGTTCTATACTTACAAGGTTGTTTTTGGAGAGGGAATATCCCCTAGAGCTTATTGAAAATGTGTGTGGAGAAGTTAATGAGGAGAGAGGCAATAAATACAAGCCCATTTTGGGCTTAGGGAATTTGCCTATATCCTCTATCTCTAGGGAAACAAGTGACTCAAATGAAAATTACAAAACAGTATTTGTTACAGATTACAGTGCCAATTCAGGTATTATTAAAAAAATAGTTGAAGAAGAATGGGGACATTTCTGTAATATGACTGATCTTACCTGTTTTAAAGGGAAAACCATGAAAACTGTATTTCGTAAAGGGAAAAACATAAAGAATGTTTTGGAACGGGAAATGGACACTAGAATTTATTCCAACCAACGTAAAGGTACATACAGATGTGGAGCTTGTGGGCAATGTAAATATATAATACATACTGACAAACTTTACATCTCAGCTAGAAATAGATGGATTCATGCATCTAACTATTCCAACTGTAACAGTCAAAGAATAATTTATCTAAGCATGTGTCAGGTTTGTCAGGGATTTTATACAGGCAAAACTGAGAGACATTTGAAACGGAGGATTCTGAACATCTTTATGAAATACAAAAACAGAATTACAGTAATGCCTTATATCGACACACATTGACATGCCCACAAGCCACATTTACATTTTTTGTACTGGAAACACAGATGAGGGATCATAGGGGGGGGTCCATGGGAGACCCGGTTAGAATACCGGGAAGCGTTTTGGCAGGTGTTGCTGGAAGCTAATAGATTGCCTGGTATGAATGATCATATATCCATTTTGCCCTTATTAAAGTTGAAAGCTGCTAAATTGTGATATATATATATATATATATATATATACATATATTTATATTCAATTTACACATGTATACATCTTATATTTTAATATTTATATATTTTTAATGTAATCATGATATTTTTAATCAAGTTTTGTATGTTTTAGTATGATTTTTTAGTTTATATAAAGTATATCTGTTCTATCAAATTGTTGTTTTTATATTTACGTTTTGTAATGTGTTCACTTTAAAAATTAATTAAGGAGAATCAATTAATGCAATTTGATTGTAGGGTGTTCTATAAACGTGGTTGTTTTGTGGTATGACATTTTATCTGAAGAAGTCAGTTATTCATACTGACGAAAACGTTGTGATTTTACAATATTAACGTTTATATTAAACAATTTCAGTGGTTGCAGTCTCTCCCTTATCTGGTTTTTGGATTTGTGAGTTTTGCTACATACCAGTAGAGTCTCTGGTGGCGATTCTTTGTTTGTTATGGAGGCTCGTTCAGGAGAGACCAAATCCACTTCATCTTCGGATCATCCTTTGGGACTCGAAGTGGGTGAATTTCGAAGTTGGCGGTCAGCTTACTCAATTAATTGAATTATTGATGCCTTTGAGTCAAGGTCTCCTTTCTTTTGTGTCCGGTAAAGGAGCTCTACTTAACAACAATAAATCCGGACCTGTTCATGATACACCTTTTCTATCGGAGGACAATGGTTTGGGCCAAGGTTCCGGTCTCGGCGTTTTAGACACTTCCCCTGAATTTCAGTGGACACTGAACATTTTACGTTCTCAAAACTCGGATACGGAAAGAGGTGCCAATAGAGGAGAACCGGGCCAGGATGTACCTTCTACATTCCGGGAATGGTTACAGTCCAAACCGAAGTTTTATCATGAAAAGGAAACAATTCCTTCGGACAATCATCGTACCTACAATGAGACTGTTGAACTTTTAAGGACAGCCCTATACAGGTACAAAAGCTTGCATTTAGATAACATGTATCTGAATGAGTGTCTTAAAAAACGCTTAGTACCTAAAGGGCTACGGACCTATAAATACCCCAATAATGTTATACTGGGTAGTGAATTTCATCAGGACCTTATTAGGGCCTTTGATAACTGTGGACTGGAAATTGTCCAGGCTATTGTCAAGAACAATGAAAAGGAGATAGTTAGGTTACATGAAGAGATTGAACTACACAATAATTTTATTGTAAATGATTCAATGTTTAGTATAGAGCAAGAAAAGAAAAAGTATTATGATATTAGGCTTTATGTTGACAAGAAATGTGAAGAAATTTCTACTAGAAAACACAGAAAATTACAACGGGATATGAGAGAGTATGAGAAGGGGCAACAATACCCTGCACCACCTATTGTATGGGGACAATATAATCAGGAGAGGGGAAATTCCATCCCATCAAGGTGTTTATTTTGAAGATGGGGATCAAAATGAAAGAAGAGCTGAAATAGGGGATGAACATTCCCTTGACAATGAAAATTTGCCCAGGCATTCAGAAAGAATACGCAATCAGAGTAACAACACTAGGCCTAATTCTTTTCACCAGGTACCTTACCCTTACAGGGGGGGAGGGGGTTACCAGCAGAACAAGAACCAGAGGTGGTAACTTGTGATACATTTGCAGGTAACAAACCCAACATGGACCAACAAGTGATTTCCAGTAAAGAAGGTTTTCATATTTACAATTACAGTGAATTACAGGTTTCTGATATATTTTTTGATTTGTTTACAAAGGGTTTTAAATATGTTCCTCAAAGAAATTGTGATATTACTAAAACTATTTTTGATTTAAAAACTTTCATTCGAAAGCTGAATTTAGAAAACTTAATGGGCAAAGTAACCTTTGAGCTTAATACTAGTGTTCCCTATAAGTCCAGTACATACAATCCTCCTGTACATCCACAGTTGAAAATTTTGGAAACTACAATAGAAAGAAGGATTAGGCAAGTCAAAAGATACAAAGGCCATATTCCTAATTTAGAAGCAGCTGAAAAGGAATTACTTAACCAACTTAGTCACAATTCCAACATTCGAGTTATGGAACCCGACAAAGGTGGGGGGTTAGTACTTATGGATAGAATTGTGTACGAAGGGAAAATGAATGATATTTTACACAATGGATCTAGATACAGGCCAGTCTCTATGAATGAAATTAATGTTTCATACAAAAAATAGACTTGGCCCTCAAAGATTTGTTTGATCAAGGTATTATAGATTACAGTGTATACTCATACCTTGAGAACTTATGGCCCAGGGTTCCCTCTATATTTGGGATACCCAAAGTACACAAAAATACCCATGACCCCCCACTTAGGCCTATAGTTGCTGCACAGGGTTCCAAGATTTCGCTTATATCCAAGTTTCTGGATAAGAAACTTAAATACCTTTGGGGGAAAGAGAACCATTTATTAAAGGACTCTTGGGAATTTTTGGCTAAAATTACATCTGATTTATATTCCCCTAATTTAATTTTCCTGACTATAGATATAGTAGACCTTTTTTCTGTGATTCCACACCAACAGGGGCTAGCCTGGTTGGAGGTAGCCCTTAGGAAAAATAAAGGGGTCAGTGAAAATGATATTTTCTTGATTTTGGAATTAACAGAATTGGTTCTACAAAACAATTTTTTGTATTTTTCAGGAGAGTACTTTCAGCTAATTTCAGGAGTGGCAATGGGGGCCAGTTGTGCCCCTACCTATGCGGACATTGTTTTGTCTGTATGGGAAAGCCAGTATGTATTTAATAGTATTTACAGTCAGTACTGGAATTTTTATTCACGATTCTTGGACGATATATGCATTTTCTGGACAGGTCCAGTTGATGTACTGGAAGAATTTATCATATACTTAAATTCTAGTACAGAAATTTTGAAATTCACCTATCAAAGTTCCAAGAGTCAGCTGGATTATTTGGATGTAACCCTGAAAGTAAAAGAGGGAAAGTTTAAATCTACTATTTTTAGAAAATCCACTTTCTCCAATAGTTATTTAAGATACACAAGTTCACATCCTAAACATCAAAAGAGGGGGATAGTGAAGGGACAATTCATCCGAGCATCACGAATGACCTCAGACGACCTTGATTATATCCATGAATGTTCTATACTTACAAGGTTGTTTTTGGAGAGGGAATATCCCCTAGAGCTTATTGAAAATGTGTGTGGAGAAGTTAATGAGGGGAGAGGCAATAAATACAAGCCCATTTTGGGCTTAGGGAATTTGCCTATATCCTCTATCTCTAGGGAAACAAGTGACTCAAATGAAAATTACAAAACAGTATTTGTTACAGATTACAGTGCCAATTCAGGTATTATTAAAAAAATAGTTGAAGAAGAATGGGGACATTTCTGTAATATGACTGATCTTACCTGTTTTAAAGGGAAAACCATGAAAACTGTATTTCGTAAAGGGAAAAACATAAAGAATGTTTTGGAACGGGAAATGGACACTAGAATTTATTCCAACCAACGTAAAGGTACATACAGATGTGGAGCTTGTGGGCAATGTAAATATATAATACATACTGACAAACTTTACATCTCAGCTAGAAATAGATGGATTCATGCATCTAACTATTCCAACTGTAACAGTCAAAGAATAATTTATCTAAGCATGTGTCAGGTTTGTCAGGGATTTTATATAGGCAAAACTGAGAGACATTTGAAACGGAGGATTTACGAACATCTTTATGAAATACAAAAACAGAATTATAGTAATGCCTTATATCGACACACATTGACATGCCCACAAGCCACATTTACATTTTTTGTACTGGAAACACAGATGAGGGATCATAGGGGGGGTCCATGGGAGACCCGGTTAGAATACCGAGAAGCGTTTTGGCAGGTGTTGCTGGAAGCTAATAGATTGCCTGGTATGAATGATCATATATCCATTTTGCCCTTATTAAAGTTGAAAGCTGCTAAATTGTGATATATATATATATACATATATTTATATTCAATTTACACATGTATACATCTTATATTTTAATATTTATATATTTTTAATGTAATCATGATATTTTTAATCAAGTTTTGTATGTTTTAGTATGATTTTTTAGTTTATATAAAGTATATCTGTTCTATCAAATTGTTTTTATATTTACGTTTTGTAATGTGTTCACTTTAAAAATTAATTAAGGAGAATCAATTAATGCAATTTGATTGTAGGGTGTTATATAAACGTGGTTGTTTTGTGGTATGACATTTTATCTGAAGAAGTCAGTTATTCATACTGACGAAAACGTTGTGATTTTACAATATTAACGTTTATATTAAACAATTTCAGTGGTTGCGGTCTCTCCCTTATCTGGTTTTTGGATTTGTTCAATTTGGTTTACTTATAAAGGGGATCACATTAAGTGCAAAAAAGTGTATTATCATAATTTTTGGTTGACAACCCCCTCCCCTTATCATAATGTCTAGACCACACACCTCTACTAAATAAAAAATGTAGTTAAGGACCGATGTACATGGATTTACATCTACATCGCTTTTGACCATCATGTGACAATGTTTCTCAAGAAATCCTTTTATTTATTCCAGCTGATAGATAAAGGAATAGCAATGAGGTCTAAATAGGTAATTACTTTTTTATACTCAGCATTGATCAGGCCAAACATCCAGTACAATGCCCCTTTTGGGAGATATCTCAAGCAAATATATCAAACAAATATGAAGGCCCATAGTTTTCTAACCAATAAAGATCATGGGCCTCAAGTCACTAAGCTATCAAGATAGGTTGTGAGCTCTATCCATTTATTTAGTATTTTATAGAGTTTTATGAGGAGGTCTCTGTTTCACTTACTATGTCATTACATATCATATTATCCTGCACTTCCTGATTCTCCACAAGCCCAGTATGTCTGCAGCAGCACTACAACCAGGGACCTAAATCTTCATTAAAAGATAAATAAAACAAAATGGAGGGACGGGTTTATAAACCATCACCTTCCAAACCTCTGGAAACATTCCTTTGCGCATTAAGCAAGCAACTCGCCAGTATCTGAGGCCACTTTATTTTTGGTTCTCTCCATGGTCCTTAGGTGACTGAAAGCCCAGTAGCCAAAATGCTTCTGCCTTTAGATGGAGCGAATAATTGCAGATAAATCTGAGATCTGGACAACAGCGCCCCTGCAGTGACTACTGCCTTACATCCTAGCTGTGTAGATCCACGCCAGTGATAAAATATTGATCCCATGATATGAAGCCCTAAAGACTATTTATATTTATATGCACTTTCTTGACCAGGTTATTCCCACTAGGCCACTGACCTCTTTTCAGGGGAAAAAAGGAAGCAGCAATCAACCACAGACAGAGTAATAGTTGCCATAACAATAGTTAAAGTAACCTCACCAGAGTCAGTACAGTGTATTCTAGTACCTAGCCAAAGTAGTATTATTATTTACATTTCAGGGCCAACAAAATACACCAAATTAATAAACAGCTTAGTAGAGGACAACAGTTAAAGCTTTGTTCCCTTTGCAAGTATGAAGTTTTATAGGAGAAGCAAACTGTGTCAATTAGTTTACTACCACAGCCATTTCATCCCCATGTGCTATATTAAGAGTCATGAGACAAGTCTACTGGAAGGTTAATAAAACCAGATGAAAAATGCGAAGTGTTTTAAAATATTATTTTAAACAATTGCTCATAAAGCCAGCATAAATTAAACATTCTGAACCCATGTTTTTGGCATATTAGCAATGAACTAGCACTTAAACCATGATACTCAACTTGTGAAAATTATATCCAAAACCAGTTTGGTAAAATTAATGTAAAATAGTATTTGCAAATTAAATCATGCATATTATAGTTAGAGAGGCTGGTCTTTAATACAACTCACTTAGAAATTTCATGCTAAAATGTCACAGAGTTTAAAAATAAATAAAAATCAGTAATGATTACCCTACACAGCAAACAATTTACTCCAATTGGGAACCACATTTTTAACATTGTCACAAATGCTCATAACTCCTACAGATCATATGTTTGTGATACCATCGATGGACCACTACCACCTGAAATACAACACAGAATTTCTCCAGCTTATATATAAATATAATTTATGAAAAGAACTGTGAGGTAGTTATTGCAAATGGAATTACAGAAAAGCACACAACAGTTGGACAAATGTGTCTAAAATTACTACATAGAATGATTCATACAAAAGTCCATATAGTTAAAACCAGTTTATGTGCACATTTAGCTGAACAGGGCTAGCCACCCCAGTGGTGCAAACCTTGGCATTAGATGATTATCACTGTTTAAGTGACACCCTGACCCTATGTGCAAAAATGGAAAAAAGGGGCTGTGGATGGATGGGTGGATGAGGGGTTATTTTACACTAAAATACACAAAATATAGGTATTACAATTTAACTGCTAAAAGCAAAACTCAGATTGAAAAATACAAAATGACATTTCATAAGATCAATAAACTATTGCATGCTACAGTATGTATTTAATAGTATTTACAGTCAGTACTGGAATTTTTATTCACGATTCTTGGACGATATATGCATTTTCTGGACAGGTCCAGTTGATGTACTGGAAGAATTTATCATATACTTAAATTCTAGTACAGAAATTTTGAAATTCACCTATCAAAGTTCCAAGAGTCAGCTGGATTATTTGGATGTAACCCTGAAAGTAAAAGAGGGAAAGTTTAAATCTACTATTTTTAGAAAATCCACTTTCTCCAATAGTTATTTAAGATACACAAGTTCACATCCTAAACATCAAAAGAGGGGGATAGTGAAGGGACAATTCATCCGAGCATCACGAATGACCTCAGACGACCTTGATTATATCCATGAATGTTCTATACTTACAAGGTTGTTTTTGGAGAGGGAATATCCCCTAGAGCTTATTGAAAATGTGTGTGGAGAAGTTAATGAGGGAGAGGCAATAAATACAAGCCCATTTTGGGCTTAGGAATTTGCCTATATCCTCTATCTCTAGGGAAACAAGTGACTCAAATGAAAATTACAAAACAGTATTTGTTACAGATTACAGTGCCAATTCAGGTATTATTAAAAAAATAGTTGAAGAAGAATGGGGACATTTCTGTAATATGACTGATCTTACCTGTTTTAAAGGGAAAACCATGTAAACTGTATTTCAGAAGGAAAAACATAAAGAATGTTTTGGAACGGGAAATGGACACTAGAATTTATTCCAACCAACGTAAAGGTACATACAGATGTGGAGCTTGTGGGCAATGTAAATATATAATACATACTGACAAACTTTACATCTCAGCTAGAAATAGATGGATTCATGCATCTAACTATTCCAACTGTAACAGTCAAAGAATAATTTATCTAAGCATGTGTCAGGTTTGTCAGGGATTTTATATAGGCAAAACTGAGAGACATTTGAAACGGAGGATTTACGAACATCTTTATGAAATACAAAAACAGAATTACAGTAATGCCTTATATCGACACACATTGACATGCCCACAAGCCACATTTACATTTTTTGTACTGGAAACACAGATGAGGGATCATAGGGGTGGTCCATGGGAGACCCGGTTAGAATACCGGGAAGCGTTTTGGCAGGTGTTGCTGGAAGCTAATAGATTGCCTGGTATGAATGATCATATATCCATTTTGCCCTTATTAAAGTTGAAAGCTGCTAAATTGTGATATATATATATACATATATTTATATTCAATTTACACATGTATACATCTTATATTTTAATATTTATATATTTTTAATGTAATCATGATATTTTTAATCAAGTTTTGTATGTTTTAGTATGATTTTTTAGTTTATATAAAGTATATCTGTTCTATCAAATTGTTGTTTTTATATTTACGTTTTGTAATGTGTTCACTTTAAAAATTAATTAAGGAGAATCAATTAATGCAATTTGATTGTAGGGTGTTATATAAACGTGGTTGTTTTGTGGTATGACATTTTATCTGAAGAAGTCAGTTATTCATACTGACGAAAACGTTGTGATTTTACAATATTAACGTTTATATTAAACAATTTCAGTGGTTGCGGTCTCTCCCTTATCTGGTTTTTGGATTTGTTCGAATTTGGTTTACTTATAAAGGGGATCACATTAAGTGCAAAAAAGTGTATTATCATAATTTTTGGTTGACAACCCCCTCCCCTTATCATAATGTCTAGACCACACACCTCTACTAAATAAAAAATGTAGTTAAGGACCGATGTACATGGATTTACATCTACATCGCTTTTGACCATCATGTGACAATGTTTCTCAAGAAATCCTTTTATTTATTCCAGCTGATAGATAAAGGAATAGCAATGAGGTCTAAATAGGTAATTACTTTTTTATACTCAGCATTGATCAGGCCAAACATCCAGTACAATGCCCCTTTTGGGAGATATCTCAAGCAAATATATCAAACAAATATGAAGGCCCATAGTTTTCTAACCAATAAAGATCATGGGCCTCAAGTCACTAAGCTATCAAGATAGGTTGTGAGCTCTATCCATTTATTTAGTATTTTATAGAGTTTTATGAGGAGGTCTCTGTTTCACTTACTATGTCATTACATATCATATTATCCTGCACTTCCTGATTCTCCACAAGCCCAGTATGTCTGCAGCAGCACTACAACCAGGGACCTAAATCTTCATTAAAAGATAAATAAAACAAAATGGAGGGACGGGTTTATAAACCATCACCTTCCAAACCTCTGGAAACATTCCTTTGCGCATTAAGCAAGCAACTCGCCAGTATCTGAGACCACTTTATTTTTGGTTCTCTCCATGGTCCTTAGGTGACTGAAAGCCCAGTAGCCAAAATGCTTCTGCCTTTAGATGGAGCGAATAATTGCAGATAAATCTGAGATCTGGACAACAGCGCCCCTGCAGTGACTACTGCCTTACATCCTAGCTGTGTAGATCCACGCCAGTGATAAAATATTGATCCCATGATATGAAGCCCTAAAGACTATTTATATTTATATGCACTTTCTTGACCAGGTTATTCCCACTAGGCCACTGACCTCTTTTCAGGGGAAAAAAGGAAGCAGCAATCAACCACAGACAGAGTAATAGTTGCCATAACAATAGTTAAAGTAACCTCACCAGAGTCAGTACAGTGTATTCTAGTACCTAGCCAAAGTAGTATTATTATTTACATTTCAGGGTCAACAAAATACACCAAATTAATAAACAGCTTAGTAGAGGACAACAGTTAAAGCTTTGTTCCCTTTGCAAGTATGAAGTTTTATAGGAGAAGCAAACTGTGTCAATTAGTTTACTACCACAGCCATTTCATCCCCATGTGCTATATTAAGAGTCATGAGACAAGTCTACTGGAAGGTTAATAAAACCAGATGAAAAATGCGAAGTGTTTTAAAATATTATTTTAAACAATTGCTCATAAAGCCAGCATAAATTAAACATTCTGAACCCATGTTTTTGGCATATTAGCAATGAACTAGCACTTAAACCATGATACTCAACTTGTGAAAATTATATCCAAAACCAGTTTGGTAAAATTAATGTAAAATAGTATTTGCAAATTAAATCATGCATATTATAGTTAGAGAGGCTGGTCTTTAATACAACTCACTTAGAAATTTCATGCTAAAATGCCACAGAGTTTAAAAAAATAAATAAAAATCAGTAATGATTACCCTACACAGCAAACAATTTACTCCAATTGGGAACCACATTTTTAACATTGTCACAAATGCTCATAACTCCTACAGATCATATGTTTGTGATACCATCGATGGACCACTACCACCTGAAATACAACACAGAATTTCTCCAGCTTATATATAAATATAATTTATGAAAAGAACTGTGAGGTAGTTATTGCAAATGGAATTACAGAAAAGCACACAACAGTTGGACAAATGTGTCTAAAATTACTACATAGAATGATTCATACAAAAGTCCATATAGTTAAAACCAGTTTATGTGCACATTTAGCTGAACAGGGCTAGCCACCCCAGTGGTGCAAACCTTGGCATTAGATGATTATCACTGTTTAAGTGACACCCTGACCCTATGTGCAAAAATGGAAAAAAAGGGGCTGTGGATGGATGGGTGGATGAGGGGTTATTTTACACTAAAATACACAAAATATAGGTATTACAATTTAACTGCTAAAAGCAAAACTCAGATTGAAAAAAAATACAAAATGACATTTCATAAGATCAATAAACTATTGCATGCTACAGATAATACTGCATGCACAGTGACTGTAAGACAGTACGTCTTTGGACTTATGACAATATCCGTGGACTTGTGTAAATATCTGCAATGTGCACCATGTGCACTACATAATATAATGTGTGTGCTACTGCCTACCATAACTGGAGGGCAAAAGTAGATGAAGGAGGAAGAAGAAAAGAGGAATATCGATTATAATATAAGGACTACAGGCACAAGAAAGTTAGAAAAACTATGAAAACAGCAAGAAGCATTAAGGAGATTCATAAAGATTACCACAAAGTGTACACTTAGTATAACCTTTCTGTATGAATAGACAGCACAAGCATTGTAGCAGGGATGTTCTTGAATTTAGAAAGCGTACACAAAATGTACACTTTTTGGTAACCTTTATGAATACCTTAATTCTCTTTTACTTTCTAGAACCCTAGAAATGTTTTCTTTTTTGGGAGGTGGTAGAGGGTACCTGCACTGCTGTACTTTTGGCTAATACTACTGGGACAAATTAGCTCTCAACTTCTTAGCTCAAAAATCAGGGACATCAAACCAAAATAATGAGGTACAAAGACTTGAAACCAAGAACATTTTCTAAACATATGACTTACTCACCAAAACAGTTAACAGATTTTGCATTAATAAGAATGCTTAAAATGAGCAGAATAACAGGGTTTCAAGTAATGTGTTTGTTTTTATAAATAAACAATGTGAATCTTTAATGACTGTGATAATTCATTTGTTGAATAGCACTTTGCAGTTACTGTGGGTAAGTTAAGCAACATCAGTGAAACATTAAACAGTGCCACCAAGCACAAGAGCCAGGAAACAGTCCTAATACAATTCATCTCACCTGGTTCAGGTCTGCATACAGACATATGCACAGACATATGAAGGCATGCCTCTACAATGTTGTTGTACAGGATCCAGCATAGTAACATTAGTAAAAATTCTGCTCATGCACTTATTCAGATACCAGGTATCGACAAACTTTATAATGGAAATTAATCAAGGGATCTCCAGTTGTAAACTTAAAGTAAATGCATTACATGAAGTGAAAAACTGTAAAGCTCTTTTCATGTTCAGTGTTGTAGGCATCCTCGCGAGGAACATAAAATGATTAGAACTGGATGTTTGAAATTATTGATAGTTTGAAAATATTTACATCTTTTAATAGTACCATTTTGAAATCTGACAGATCCAATGCCACATTCTTTTCAACTGTAAGTCATCACATGGGAGACCAAAGAAAGAAAAATGCATGCTGTCCTTCCACAAACACAGAGCCTCAAAACCCTTCCTGTGACAAAGGGAAATACTGCCAGCCCAGCTAGCTGGAATTTTGTAAATAAGTATGTCATTTGAGAATATTAATATGATTTATATAGAAATGTGACAGAAGGAGATACTCCCAGCCCAGCTATCTGGAATTTTGTAAGTGGTTATGTGTCATTTGTAAATGCCAACATGCTTCATGTAAGATGTTTGTGCTACAACTGTGTTAGAACTGTTTGTTACGTACTGATCTAAAATGTAACCACAGCATGCCCTGCTGGCTTAGAACAGAAATGTATATAAACTATTGTAATTGTGTAAATGCATATGTTTTAACAGTTGGAACTAGAACGTAGATGGTTAACTTGCAAAAATTCAAGAAAATAGTTGAAATTAAATTGTTTTACCATTGTGCTATAAAAGTTATCTTTCAGTTTCAGTCAACAGGAGACAGGATGTCAAGGGACTCTCTGTGTTGTGTTTTATTGTTTTATGTCTTCTAGCAGTTGCAAACATCTGAAGACTATGTATTTTCAAAGAGAGATGTTAAATGCTGATAGTTTCTGACACTGGGGGTTTAGCTTGGGAATTAACGTCAGGTGACAAAAAGTGATGTCATCCAAGCTAACCCAGAAGTAATATGTGATATTAATTTAAGAACTCTCTGAGAGAGATAAACTGGGCATTTTGTATTTTGTCTTTGACCTAACAAGAACAGAACATCCAATCATTACCACATCTGCACTTGCCTTGTTGTAAGTAAGTTTTTAGGACATAGTAATTCTTTTAGATTCAGATAGGAATATAGTACAGTATAGCTTAGATGTTTTCTTTATTTATTGGAGACTGTCCTGCAATGTTATTTTAAATATTTCTTGTGATTTTGAACTCTGATGTAACTGATCACTTACTGAGCATTGTCTTGTACTTTTATATTCATTAATAAATTTATTTCAACCTTTCAGTTGTGGCTGGTCTGTTTAGCTATATTTAAGCTTTGAGAGTACTTGCATATCTATTTGGTGACACTGTACAGGCCACTCCTAAATAGCTTTGCTCTTGGTCAGACTACCATTTGGACTAATAGTAACATTACAGTAAGATTGGACACCCTTGTCTAAGGGCATTAAAGTAGCTGATAAGTAGTGGCTGGTGGCAGTGAAACCAACTTATAGTCTGGGCAGAAGGGGGCATAACTAGTAAACCTGTGCTAGCCTTTCACAGGAGTGTGTGTGTGTGTGTGTGTGTGTGTGTGTGTGTGTGTGTGTGTGTGTGTGTGTGTGTCTGGGGGTATATGTGTGTGTGTGTGTGTGTGTGTGTGTGTGTGTGTGTGTGTGTGTGTGTGTGTGTGTGTGTGTGTGCGTGTGTGTGTGCATGTGTGTGTGCGTGTGTGTGTGCGTGTGTGTGTGTGTGTGTGTGTGTGTGTGTGTGTGTGTGTGTGTGTGTGTGTGTGTGTAAATCAAATCTCAAGGAGTTCATAGGTGTTTACTAGGCTAATGACAACAAGGGCCTTTTTAAGCCTAGGCATGTATCCCAAATCTCTGAGAAGTTCTCATACCCTTGATAACTGTAAGCATGGGCCTGTGAGATGAATCATTTACAGGTTACCTGTTTCCATTAGAGACATAGGTGCCAAACCAGGGATGAATTTCTGGTTTCCCATCCAATTGTCCAAGTTGCACTTGAATTGGGTTAGGGAGTAACTCTGCTTTACATGGATGGGGAGCCTGTTTCATAGATGGGGTAGTCTCTGGGGTCCATACTTATCTATCCAGCAGGTCCTATTTATATCATAGGCAAGGTTTAAGTCTTCAGAATGGGTAATTCTGGTATGTTTGTTTTGTGGATATGCAGGAGGTCGAGTGGGGTCTGCCAATGCCCTGTATGCCAGGCTTAGATCTCCCCTCAAAAGCCTGAAGGAGACAGAATACGGGGATAGGGTCTTAAGGCGGTCTGCATAGGATATATTACTTATGCCCTGTATTCTGTTAGTGAGAAACCTCTGTGGATGTTCCAGTTGTTGGATATGCCTGGTTAGGTACATACCAAAGGGGGCATTATACTCAATGATTGGTTTGATGAATGCTGAATACTGTGGAACAATAACCTTCTTGGATTTAGATGCCATACCTTTGTTTATAAGTTGCACAACATAGAATGATTTCCTCACCACTGTATATATGTGATGATCAAAGGCTAGATTACTATCTATGTGTGTCCCTAAGCCCCTCACTACTGGGTCAACTCTAACGTGTGTGTTGTCAATATGATAGTTACCAGGAATGGACGATTTCCCAAAAGATACTATTATGCATTTTTTTGGCATTTGCTTTTTAGTCCATGGCTCTGACACCAGTTGTTTGTCTGCATCAGCCCCTCCTGGAGAACATTTGTGTCAGTGTGAGATTCAATGACAGCCCCTAATTTGCAATTATCTACAAATTTAGTCAGCTAGAGACCACTGACATTGGCCTTGACTTCTGAGAAGCAAATGCCAAAAAGTAGCAGTCCAAGGACTGATCCCTGAGGGACTCCACTTGTGAATGGCCTCTTTGTAGAGGTGGACTCCCCAATTCTAACTTCCTGGGTCCTGTTTGTGAGCCAGTTGGCTATTAACTGGGTGATGTATGGGTTTGTACCTAACTTCTTGAGTTTGTCAACAATGTCCGAGTGGGGTATTGTGTCAAATGCCTTGGCCAGGTCTAGGTAGGCAGTGTGGATGATTTTGCCCTCATCCATTGCTTTAGTGACCTTCTCAAAGAAGTCCACCAGGTTGAGTAGGCATGCTCTGCCCTTGACAAAACCAAACTTGGTTATGGCCAGTGTCTGGAAGTTTTCTATATCTCTATTGATCATCTCCATGATAATTCTTTCCATGGTTTTACATACACGACTAGTGGGATTTATGGGTTTGTAGTTTCCAGGAACTGTAGATGGTTAACCTTTGTGCAGAGGGATGACTGTTGCCTTTCTCCATTCAAGAGGCACAAATTCTGTTTGGAGGCTACAATTACAGTACATAGTAATTCCAGAGGCCCTGATAGGTCATGTTTCATGGTATTTAGAAGGCATCCTGGGATATTGTCTGGGCCCATTGATGCAGTGTTCTTGGTCTTAGAGAGAGAGCATTAAGGACCTGTTCTCTAGTTATAGTAGAAGGAGTTATATTTGATGATATTTCCTGAGGGGAAGGTTGAGGGGGGAGAGAGGAGTAAAGATGGAGCTGAATTTATCAGCCAGGAGATTTGCTATATCTTCTGGCTCAGTATAAGTGACTCCATTTGCAATGAGCTCTGCACACAATTGCGTATTGCCATGGTTTTCTTCCTCCTGTTATACATCTGATTGATTTTGTAATTCCACCAGGGTGGCTTGTTTTTTGAGCCAGTGCTGTACTTCTTCCTGGTGGGTACACCTGCCTCTATGCAGCTTTTAACATGCTTGTGAGGGTTTCTGTGAACAGTTCTGCATAGGCAGAAGTGTTTTCAGGGTTTATGGGGGCTTGACATTTTGCCAGGTTCTCACTTAATAGCAGGATGTTAGCCTTAGAATAGTTCCTGAATATTCCAGGTTTTATTTTTACTTCAAAGGAGACCATTTTGTGGTCTGACCTTACCAGGGAAGGCATTACAGTAGGATGTGTGCAACAGACTTCCATATTAGTAAGGACCAGATCCAGTATGGTTGCACCCCTAGTTGATATATTGACTATCTGGTCCAGGGAGTTTGTGTTTACAAAATCCTGGAATTTGTGTAAATGTACATTTGGTGTCATATAGGATTCCCAGTTAATAGAGGTATAATTAAAGTCACTCATTAATATGGTATTGGGTTGGATGGTTAGTGTTTCTAATAAGTTTAAATACATGATATGAGTTTCCTGGGTCATAGAGGGGGACCTATAGCTTGCAAGGAAGTGGTATTAGATTTTACCTATGGTGATTTGAACATGGAGCAGCTCAAGTGCATTGTCTTGTTTGACCAACTGTGAAATATATGTATTTCTGATGTAAATAGAGAAACCTCCACCTTTAGTGCCTGCCTGTGAAGTAGCTGGCCTAAATGTGTGGAAAGCATTATAACCTTGCACTGTTGGTGTGCTCTCAGCGGCTTTAAACCATGTTTCAGTCACTGCACAGACATCAGCATTCTCTAGGGTAAAGAGAGCTTCCAGAGAGTGGAGGTTTTGTTTAGACTCCTAGCACTGAGCAGTAATACCTTTAGATTTTCTTGGTTTTGATTTGCTATGTTGGAAGTGCTTTCAGTTTGGCATTGCCTAAAAAGGCACTATGGTGGAAGACAATGTTTTAGCTAATATTCAAAAGCTTAGAGGGGAGAGGTGCAGACCATCCCTGGCAAAGCAGTATGGCCTGTTGACCATCTCCTTCCATGCTGACAAATGTTGCACCCCCTTAGAATGACACCAGAAACTAAGCCAATTATTAAAGTCAATTATCTTTTTTCATATTGTGGCATCATCCTTGGAGAAGGTAAAATGTTGCTCAATGCTAGGCTCATACCAGCCTGAGACACATATTCTGAGAGCTCTATGATGTCTCTCTTCATATAGTCTAGGGAGGTATGTCTCAGGTCATTTACTCCCATATGGACTATGACTGAGTCATATTGGTAACTGTGGTCCAATGACCTGACTGCATGCATAATGTGGTGGATTATAGACCCTGATAAGCAACTGACCATAACTTTCTCCTTACTCAGCCTGGTGAGAAGGACATCAGTGTGTCTCACAATAGAGTCTCCAATGACTAGAATGTTGGATCATGTGGTAACTTGCCTTATTGGCTTAGAGGTAGAGGCTCCATGAGATGTAGCTCTATGTGTTGATGTGGGTGTTGTTTTGAAAGAGTGCATTTGGGGCTGCTGAAGGCATTTCTTATGTGTGCTTCATTTAGGAGGTCTTTGAGGTTTAGGAAGGTTACATGTAAGTGCCTCAGCATATCTGGGTCGATTTCTCTGCTTTGAATTGTGCACGATGGGTGCAGCATGTGTACTACTGACAACCTTATTGACATTGGGAGTACTTTTATGTGAGAGCTTTGCCTCCAGTGACATTGTGTGTGTGTCAACTACTTGGGCAGGGACATGAAGCACTGGTTGGACAGAGAGGGTACTGGACACCTTGGTTTGGACACTCAGCTGAGATCTCAACCCTATAGCTGTGCTAGTGGGGATTCTTAATGGGGATCTGGAGAAAGAAGGAAAAATGTGCCCCAGAATGACTGTGATCTCTGTGTGCTCTTTAGGAAAATTGCACTTTACTGTGTGTGTACTTGTCATTCCCTCCAATGTGTATGTCCCCACTGTTGCCAGTGGTGAGGATTGAGGCTCCTTGATTACTGGGCTATTGCTGGGGTATCACACTTCCCTCTGTGGGACTACAGAAAAGTATGTATTTTTTTCCAGGTGGAATTGATTAGGAAAAGCATGATCCTTGTGGGGGGTTATAACTAAGGTCTAATGATGGCTGACTTGGGTGCAGGCTTAAGGAAGCACAGTTAGTAGCTGTGTGTGTGATAATAGTAATAAAAAAGGTAGAATAGACTGCAATGCCACATGTGATGTGATCATTTCTTTAACAGCTACTACCGATTGCATTATAGAATGTTAAAAAATAAAACAGATAAATTGTCAGAAAGGCGCTAAATGTATGGCAACAACAAACTGTAAGGGCAGTGAGGAATGGTTATACACATATCAATATTAGGAGAAAAAGATTTTCACAACACTGGCTCTGTGATAGGCAGGTACGATAATAATCATTCTGCAAAATAGATGCAACCAGCAACTACATAGAGCAGGATAGTTCCCAGAGATGCTTAGATTCATGTTTTTATTGGCTTCAGAAACCAAAATGAAAGGGTCTAGTGAATATATAATTAACGACTTTTCTTGGATGGAGACAGTTGAGGAGGCCGGTTTGTGGGTGGTCCTTGTGTGGAACTGGAAAGAAGTAGACAAAATAACAAAGGGAGTTATTAGCAAGCCATTGTAGCTCCCATATTTTCTCTGTAGCTCAGCAAGCGTGTTACAGGCTTAAAGATGGCTCACAGTACCAGAGCTGTAGGAAGAGGGGATAAAAGAAACAGTCATAATTGTGATTTACCATAGCGGTCTGCATTTTGTACAGTGATACGGGGAGGAAAATGGTAAAGAAATGAGGAAACAACTGAAGAAGCACACAGAGGTCCTTTAAGTGGTTCCAAATGCATCTACCACTTCAGGCGCAATCTCCAACACAACAACAGATCAGGGTGCATATTGTAGTGCATGAGACTGCACACTGAGTGTGCCTAGCAATTTTTGTTGTGCAGACTTACATGTAAGTGCAAACTCTGTTACAAAAGGCAGAGTACTACAAGTGCATCATCCAGAAGAGCTGATGTTGAAAGTGTATTCAGTATAGCCAGTCCCTGCGTATCTGTTTTAGTCAATCATACAGATGAATCATTGTCCCCAAATGATATGGATGAGTAGAAAGTTTCTTAAACATTGTGGGATTACTTCTGTGAGAAAGTTTTTACTGAATGTCGGCCTACAGACAGTGACTTTAAGGCATCTGAAAAGATAAACTCTGGTAAGAATTTTATAAGTTGTTGTGTACAGTTGGTGATTTTCTACAAAAACATAAACAGTGAGTAGCTCCTTTGTGGTTGCCTATGTTACTGTCCAACACCAGCAAGCTGCATATCGCTCATTGCAAGTTATTCGCTTTAAAACAAAAACGTCCAGTTAGCAGCAATAACTGGTTATTCAAACTGGCAACATGTCACTAGAAATTTGTACCAGCATGAAAACAGTTCATTACATGCAAGCTACCTTGAAAAAGCTATCTGTTAAAAATTATCTGTAGAGTATATACGTAAAAGCTCCATAACTCAGTATGAGTCACAGAAAAATGACTGGCATAAAATCCTTAAAGGAAGTTTCAGCATAGTCAAGTTGCTGTCATCAAGGGACCTTGTTTTCTGTGGAAATGATGACATAATTTGGGCACTAAAGAATGGAAATCATTTTATATGTATAGAACTCTTGACGTAGTATGGCATATTTATAGGTAAACACAAGAACAAGGAAAGAGGGCATATGTCATACTCCTTCTTCACTATATCTGATACACTTATATAAATAACTAGTCAGAAAGTACATCATTACATTGTCATGGAGATAAAAAATAGCAAATACTATTCTATGTGTGTGGCCTCCATTCCTGACATTTCATAGTGTAATCAGTTAACTTGCTGTTTTCCACTGTCTGCCTCCAAGACATTTAGTTGAGTGATTCACAACTTTTATTCTTATCTATAGCCATACTGGAGAGAACTTCGGAAACACTCTAATGAACTTTATTGATGAACATGTCATTTTCATTATAGACTGCTAGGGACAGCTGCATGACAATGCATCCAGCATAAGTGAAAAGTATGCACTGATTTTTGAAAGAAATAGCTTGGCTGAACAAGTCTCATGCCTTGCACATTCATTTAATTTTGTTAGGCAAAGCGCAGTGAAATGTTACTCAGTAGCATTTTTTATTATTTAGTTATTTATTTATATATTTATTTATTTATTTATATATGCATGTGAATGAGAGGGAGGATAGAGGAATGGTGAGGATGCAGGGAGTAGAGTTGGCGAAGGTGGATGTGTTTAAATACTTGGGATCAACAGTTCAGAGTAATGGCGACTGTGGAAGAGAGGTGAAGAAGAGAGTACAGGCATGGTGGAGTGGGTGGAGAAGAGTGTCAGGAGTGATTTGTGACAGACGAGTACCAGTAAGAGTGAAAGGGAAGGTCTACAAGAGGGTAGTGAGACCAGCTATTTTGTTTGGGTTGGAGACGTTGACACTGACAAAAAGGCAGGAGTCAGAGTTGGAAGTGGCAGAGTTAAAGATGTTAAGATTTGCAATGGGTGTGACAAGGATGGACAGGATTAGGAATCAGTATATTAGAGGGTCAGCTCAGGTTGGACGGTTTGGAGACAAAGTCAGAGAGGCGAGATTGCATTGGTTTGAACATGTGCTGAGGAGGGATGCTGGGTATTTTGGGACAAGAATGCTAAGGATGGAGCTGCTAGGTAAGAGGAAAAGAGGAAGGCCTAAGATAAGGTTTATGGATGTGGTGAGAGAGGACATGTAGGTGGTTGGTGTGACAGAGCAAGATGCAGAGGACAGGAAATGGAAACAGATGATCCGCTGAGCGACCCCTAATGGGAACAGCCAAAAGAGAAGAAGATTTTGTACAGAGGGAGTATGTGTTTTCCTTGCATCAACTCACAGATGGAATTTGTTTGCAGATTCCTGCAGGCCTCTTGGAACACTAACACTGAAAACACTTTCTGACACCCATTGGTCATCTCACTATGACTCCCTTCATACACTAAAAATGGTGTAATGTAACCAAAGATGTGCTTACCAATTTATCAGACAGTGAATCTGAAAAAACAAACAGAAGTAAATCTTAAAACAAGAAGACTTGTAGACACAATGGATCAGTTAAAAAACTGGAATAATGATACAGTTTTGTCAACAGTACTTAATGCAGTTTAACAAGACAAACAAGTCTCCAAAACATTCTAAATTGGCTTTGAATGCTGCCATAGACCTTCTCCAGTCACTGGAAGTGTCTGTGTTATCACTCCATTCTGTATTTGAGGAATTTCAAAAAGCAAACTATAATTACTTGTGACTGTGATGAATACAGGGACCAGCATAGACAATTTCATAGTACAAAATGTGGGACTGTGGTCATTTTAAAGAGGCTGCATTGTCACCATCAGACAAGTTTAAAGTAAATACTTTTTTACCAAAAAATGATCTGATTATCAGTTCCAAATATGGCCTATCTGAACCACTACTTCACCTCTTTAATATAAGCCTCTCCACTGACTACATTCCCTAAAGTGTAGCCTAACCATGGACACTGGTAACTATAGACCCATTAGTCTCTCTAGACTCATATGTAAGAATTAACGTCATGTACCCACCATAACTAGGCATCTGTGTTGTCCATTTTCATTCTCCCTCAACATATGAGTTATGGATCTGACCTCAGATCCAACTTGGCTGCATTCTACACACTTACGGATCCAACTCTCAAGCTCGTCCCTCTACCCACCATGCCTTAGTCCATCACAATACATCAGATCGAGTTTGCTGCCATAAATAAAATAGAAGAAGAGAAGAGAAAATTAAAACAGGGCTCAAACCTGGAACTGCAGCTTCCAAATTTCCATCAGATCACTCAAGAAGATGACAGAAAAGGGAGGGAGGGAGGGGAGTTGAGGAAGAATGAAAATGGACAACACAGATACCTAATTATTTTAATATCTGATGTCATCCTTTTCCTTCTTCCTCAATGTATGGGAGAGAGTCCCCAGCTACGTAAATCTTGGGTGGCCCTAATGGAAGGATATCC